>NC_073401.1:105000-287500 GCF_028641065.1 Leucoraja erinaceus | reverse complement strand
ATCATTGCTGCTTTTACTGCTTCCCTTGGAAGTGAATTCCAGTCTCCTATCATGCTCTTTGTAAAATACCTTCCCCACACATATCTTACATCAGTTTTTATAGTTAAAGGATTTCCATTATAAACCGGGAGAAAAAAATCAAATTGGACAGTATGTAGAAAATGACTGATTGAAAGCATGTTGCCCTTTGTATTCTAACAGGGACCCAGTTCAGCTGTAATAAGAGAAAATGTTGGAAACACTCAGCAAGTCAGACAGTAACTGTGGAAGGTCAATCAGGTAGGAGATTCGAGACATAGAGGGCATAGGATTAAGATGAGAGG
Organism: Leucoraja erinaceus; assembly: GCF_028641065.1. NCBI lineage: Eukaryota > Metazoa > Chordata > Chondrichthyes > Rajiformes > Rajidae > Leucoraja > Leucoraja erinaceus. The sequence continues at coordinate 287,177 of NC_073401.1, read as the reverse complement.
GTGAAAGGGTTAATAGGAAAGGGTTAACTTGGTTGGCATGGACAAGCTGAGCTGAAATGTTATATGCCTGCATATAATCCATATCCCCCCATTTCCTCGATATCTACATGCCTGTACAAAAGTATTGCAAATACCACCATCATATCTGTCCCAATCATCAGCTCCGGCAAAACATTCCAGGCACTTGCCACACTCTGTGTAAAAAAAACTTGCCGCACACACCCCTTAAAAACCTCCGCCCTTTCATCTAAAAACTATGCCCTCTGTTATTTGAATTTTCCATCCAGGGAAAACGGTTCTGACTGTCTATCCCATCTATGCCCCTCATAATTATATATACCTCTATCAGATCTCATCCCTATTCACTCGTCCAGGCTTAGAGTCATAGAGTCATTGAGTGATACAGTGTGGAAACAGGCCCTTTGGCCCAACATGCTCACACCGGCCAACATGTCCCAGCTACACCAGTCCCACCTGCCAGCATTTGGTCCATATCCCTCCAAACCTGTCCTATTCACGCACCTGTCTAACTGCTTCATAGAACATAAACAATACAGTGCAGGAACAGGCCTTTCGACCCACAATATTTGTACCGATAATGTACAGAATTGGTCACCTTGTTACGGGAAAAATTGTGTTAAGCTGAAAATGGCGTAGAGATGATTTACAAGGATGTTGTCAGGACGTGAGGCCCTGGCCTATTGGGAGAGGTTGAGCAGGCGAGAACTTGATTCCTTAGAGCATAGGAGGATGAAAGGTGATCTTATAGCGGATAGGTTTAGTGGGATTTGAGCCAATTGCAGGAACGTTGCAGTCTAGATGGGGAATGTTGGTCAGCATGGGCAAATTGGGCCGAAGGGCCTGTTTCCATGCTGTTTTTCTTTATGGCTATGACTCTAAGATGCCCAGTCAAACGGATCTCATCTGCCTGTACATGATCCATATCTCTTTATTCCTTGCATTTTCATGTGCCCAAAAGCCTCTTAAATGCCACAATCATGCTTGCCTCCACTACCACCTCTACAAGGCGTTCCAAGCCCCCACCAATCTGTGCAAAATAACTTACCTCACACATCTCCATTATACTTTCCCCATATCACTTAATCACTATGCTCTCTGGTATTGGACATTCTCAGCCTGGGAAAAATGTGCTGACTGCCTTTCATAATTTTGTCAAAGTTTGTCAAGTCTCCCATCAACTTCCAGCATTCAATAGAAAACAGTCCAAGTGTATCCAACCTCTCCTTGTAGTTGAAAGCCTCTAATGCAGGCATCATTCAGGTAAACCTCCTCTGCACCCTCTACATCCTTCCTTTAATGAGGCGATCAGAACTGCACACAGAAGTGCGGTCAAACCAAAACCTTAGAGCTGATTCTTATACTCATTGCCCCTAGCCATGAAGTTAAACATACCATACGCCTTCGTTACCATCCTGTATATAGCATTTGCCCTGTTTACTTCCCTATCTACTGTTGCTGTCACCTTTGCTTTGAACTTGGATTCCAAGGTCTCTCTGCACATCAATGCTTTAGGGTCTTGCAATCATCTGTGTACTCTCCCCTTACATTCAACCTCACATTTGTTCAGAGTCAATTCCATCTGCCATTTCTGCAGCTGATCTAAATTCTGCTATATTTTCTGACAGCCTTCCTCACTGTCTGCCACTGCTCCATATTTGGCGTCATGTACAAATCTTCTCACCAACCTATTTATATTTACCTCCACGTCATTTATATAAATCATGAACATTGATCACAGATTTCCAACCATAATATCTTCCTTCCATCCCGACCTTCTGTCTTCTCTGAATCAACCAGTTCTGAATCCATACGGCCAAGCCACTGTGAAACCCATGCACCTTAATCTTCAGGGCCAGACAACCATGAGGGACTTTATCAAAAGACTTAATAAAATCCATGTGTATAATATCCACCAACCAACCTTCATCGATCTCCTTTGTTACCTCCTCAAAAAACTAAATCAAGTTAGTTAGTGAGACACGGGAAACGGGAAAGCAGACTATTATCTAAACGGTGGCCAATTGGGAAAGGGGGAGATGCAGCGAGACCCGGGTGTCATGGTACACCAGTCATTGAAGGTAGGCATGCAGGTGCAGCAGGCAGTAAAGAAAGCGAATGGTATGTTGGCTTTCATAGCAAGAGGATTTGAGTATAGGAGCAGGGAGGTTCTACTGCAGTTGTACAGGGTCTTGGTGAGACCACACCTGGAGTATTGCGTGCAGTTTTGGTCTCCAAATCTGAGGAAGGACATTATTGCCATAGAGGGAGTGTAGAGAAGGTTCACCAGACTGATTCCTGGGATGTCAGGACTGTCTTATGAAGAAAGACTGGATAGACTTGGTTTATACTCTCTAGAATTTAGGAGATTGAGAGGGGATCTTATAGAAACTTACAAAATTCTTAAGGGGTTGGACAGGCTAGATGCAGGAAGATTGTTCCCGATGTTGGGGAAGTCCAGGACAAGGGGTCACAGCTTAAGGATAAGGGGGAAATCCTTTAAAACCGAGATGAGGAGAACTTTTTTCACACAGAGAGTGGTGAATCTCTGGAACTCTCTGCCACAGAGGGTAGTTGAGGCCAGTTCATTGACTATATTTAAGAGGGAGTTAGATGTGGCCCTTGTGGCCAAGGGGATCAGAGGGTATGGAGAGAAGGCAGGTACTGGATACTGAGTTGGAAGATCAGCCATGATCATATTAAATGGCGGTGCAGGCTCGAAGGGCCGAATGGCCTACTCCTGCACGTAATTTCTATGTTTCTATGTTTCTATGTTTCTATGACACAACAGTTAGTTAGTGCAACTTACAAAGCCATGCTGGCTATCCCTAATTAGCCCATTCTCTTCCAAATGGGAGTAAATCCTGTCCTGGAGAAACTCCCCAAGTTTCCCTACCACTAGCGTGAGGCTCACCAGCCTAGTTTCCTGGATTCTCTCTACTTTCCAGCATAAACAAGGGAACAATATTAGCCACTCTTCAGTCCTCTAGGACCTCACTTGTGGCTCGGGACGAAACAAATACCCTTGTTGTGTCTTCCTCAATAACATGGGATAGATCCCATCAGGTTCTGGTGACATCCACCTTAACGCTCTTCATGAGCCTCAGCACCACCTCCTTCTCCATCTCACCCTGCCCCAGCAGATCTGTATTCTCCACATTTATGTGTAGTCCTCCAGCCCCTTCTCCACACTGCATACAGAAGCAAAACACTTGCTTAACACCGCACCTACCTCTGAGCTTAGATACCCTCCTCTATCTGAGGATTGGCGTACTGCGCATGTTGTTCCATTGTTTAAAAAGGGTTCTAAGAGTAAACCTAGCAATTATAGACCTGTTAGTTTGACTTCAGTGGTGGGCAAATTAATGGAAAAGATACTTAGAGACAATATATATAAGCATCTAGATAAACAGGGTCTGATTAGGAACAGTCAACATGGATTTGTGCCTGGAAGGTCATGTTTGACTAATCTTCTTGAATTTTTTGAAGAGGTTACTAGGGAAATTGACGAGGGTAAAGCAGTGGATGTTGTCTATATGGACTTTAGTAAGGCCTTTGACAAGGTTCCTCATGGAAGGTTGGTTAAGAAGGTTCAACTGTTGGGTATAAATGCAGGAATAGCAAGATGGATTCAACAGTGGCTGAATGGGAGAAGCCAGAGGGTAATGGTGGATGGCTGTTTATCGGGTTGGAGGCAGGTGACTAGTGGGGTGCCTCAGGGATCTGTGTTGGGTCCTTTGTTGTTTGTCATGTACATCAATGATCTGGATGAAGGTGTGGTAAATTGGATTAGTAAGTATGCAGATGATACCAAGATAGGGGGTGTTGTGGATAATGAAGAGGATTTCCAAAGTCTACAGAGTGATTTAGGCCATTTGGAAAAATGGGCTGAAAGATGGCAGATGGAGTTTAATGCTGATAAATGTGAGGTGCTACACCTTGGCAGGACAAATCAAAATAGGACGTACATGGTAAATGGTAGGGAATTGAAGAATACAGTTGAACAGAGGGATCTGGGTATAACCGTGCATAGTTCCTTGAAGGTGGAATCTCATATAGATAGGGTGGTAAAGAAAGCTTTTGGTATGCTAGCCTTTATAAATCAGAGCTTTGAGTATAGAAGCTGGGATGTAATGTTAAAATTGTACAAGGCATTGGTGAGACCAAATCTGGAGTATGGTGTACAATTTTGGTCGCCCAATTATAGGAAGGATGTCAACAAAATAGAGAGAGTACAGAGGAGATTTACTAGAATGTTGCCTGGGTTTCAACAACTAAGTTACAGAGATAGGTTGAATAAGTTGGGTCTTTATTCTCTGGAGCGCAGAAGGTTAAGGGGGGACCTGATAGAGGTCTTTAAAATGATGAGAGGGATAGACAGAGTTGATGTGGACAAGCTTTTCCCTTTGAGAATAGGGAAGATTCAAACAAGAGGACATGACTTCAGAATTAAGGGACAGAAGTTTAGGGGTAATATGAGGGGGAACTTCTTTACGCAGAGAGTGGTGGCGGTGTGGAATGAGCTCCCAGTGGAAGTGGTGGAGGCAGGTTCATTGGTATCATTTAAAAATAAATTGGATGAGAAGGGAATGGAGGGTTATGGTACGAGTGCAGGCAGGTGGGACTAAGGGGAAAAAAATTTGTTCAGCATGGACTTGTAGGGCCGAGATGGCCTGTTTCCGTGCTGTAATTGTTATATGGTTATCCTTGAGAGGGCCTACCTTGTCCCTGGTCACCTTCTTGTTTTTTATCATATGTATAAAAGGCCGAGATGTGGGATATTCCTTAATCTGGCTCCACACTTTATATTCCTCATAAGCAGTGTCTGATGCCACATTCTTACGGCTTCTTTTTGCTTCCCGACCTAGTTTACATTCTGGTAAACCTCCTCTGCAACCTTTCAAAGCCACCACATCCTTCCTGCAATGGGGCAACCAGAATTGCACGCAATACTCCAAATGCAGCTGGACCAAAGTCCTATCAAGCTGCACGATGATTTCTTGACTCTTATACCTCAATGCCCCGACCAATGTAGACACATACCACTATATCTACTTATATTGCCACTTTCAGGGAGTTATCACTTGCACCTCTTCCCTGCCTGCAGGTGGGACTAGCGTAGCTGGGACATGTGTGCCAATGTGGGCAAGTTGGGCTAAAGGGCCTGTATCCACACTCTATGACTCTATGACAGATAATTCCAATGATTCACAACCCTCTGAGAGAAGAATGTCTCCTCACTTCCATCTGACATGGGCAATCTTTTATTCTGAAACATTTCTAGTGCTGAATCAACATTCTATCATCACCCTTACTTGTTTTAATGAGTTTATCTCACACTGTGCAAAACTCCAATGAGTATTTGCCGAACCTACTCAACATCTCAATGCAGATCAATCCTTCATCTCTGGAATAACCTAATGAAGCTTCACTACGCTGTTCCCAATGCAAACATATTCTACCTTAAAGCTCCATCCTCTGGTATTTGATTTTGATTGTAACTGTGTACTCAATCTATGCCTCTCATAACCTCATATATATTTCTATCTGATCTCCCCGCAACCTCTGGCATTCCACAAAAAACACCCCAAGTCAGTCCAACCTCTCCCTATAGCTAATACCCACTAATCCAGGAATAATTCTGATAAACGTCCTCTGCACCCTTTCAAAAGCCTCCACATCCTTCCTGTAATGGGGCGACCAGAACTGCACACAACTCTACAAATGTGGCCAAACCAAATCCTAAATAGCTGCATCATGACTCTCTGACTTTTATTCCCAATGCCAAGACCTATGAAAACATGCAGCCCATATGCCTTCTTTACCATTCTGTCTATTTGTGTTGCCACTTTTGGTGAGTTATTAACTTGCACTCCAAGATCCCTCTGTACATCAATGCTGTTCAGGGTGATTCCATTAATTGTATATGTTACCCTTACATTTGGCCACCCAAAATGTGACACCTCACACTTGCTCCGAATAAACTCCATCTGCAATTTCTCCACCCATGTCTGTATGTGATCCATTTCCTGTTGTATACACACACAGCCCTCCTCACAGTCCACAACCCCACCAATTTTGGTGTCATCAGGTTGACATTAGAAAAAAGGCCAAAATTCCACAGCCTTCCGGTTTACTTTCTGTACCTGGACGCTATTTTAATTGTTTTGTGCTCTAGCAATCTCAGATCCTTGTGTACTAAATGCTGGCGTTATAGAGTCATACCGCACAGAGGCAGGCCTTTTGCCCAACTTGTCCCTGCCAACTGTGATGCCCCATCGAAGCTTGGCCAATTTGCCCACATTTGACCCAGATCCTTCTGATCCTTTCCAAGAACCTCTCCAAGTGTCTTTTAAATGTTGTTATAGAACCTATTATATACTACCTCATCTGGCAGCTTGCTCCAGAAACCCACCACATTCTGAGTTAAAAAGTTGCCCCTCAGGTACCTATTAAATCTTGACAATTATAATCTTAAATTATAATTTGCTTTTTCATTCTTCCTTCTATTGTTTCTCATTTTACCCTAATTCCCATCTTATTCCCTATTCACTTAACCTATCTCAATCGTATGATAGGCTTTGTCGACACCTCAGAATATACTAAACCAGCTTTTGTTATATCATTGACACATTTGGCTAGAGTTCATCAGCTCACGCAACAAAGTTATCGACACGGATGACTTGAGGCCCCAGCATTGACTCCTATGTTACATCATGAGTGACCGAATCCCAATCCAAAACTGATCCATTTATCAATCAACAGAAGTATAAAAACCTAATGACATCCTGAACATGAAGTGATTGTGTCTTCTTTCCCGAATGGCCTGTTTGTGCTTGTGAGGCCTTGTTTCTGTTTTAGAGTCAGCCGGAACAGTATTGAGTCTGCGTTGACCATCAAACACTTTTTAATATTAAACACATTAATTATAATTACAACATTCCCAGCAACTCCCCCAGATTCTATCACTCACCTGCGCACCAGAAGCAACTTAAAATGCCCAGTGAATCTGCTAACTGACACCTCTTTAAAGTGTGGGTGAAACTGGTGCATCGAGAGAAAGCCCACGTGGTCACAGAGAAAGCATTTCAGGTCAACCAGCTGAGCCACAGTGCTGCCCTCAGTTTGACCTCCACGAGTGGTAAAAACCTCTCTCTCGTCACTCTTTTCAAAATTTCAAACGTACAAATCACCTCCTTTCTCTTCCCTATTTCTAGATTTATCCACATGTTCTAGATATTGGTTATTAATGGTTCTTTTGACCAGCGAAAAAATATTGCCCACTGGCATGTTCTGAGATCTTTCTTGCAGCAGAGATTATATATCAGTAACTTACTGTGAATCAGATGACAAGAAATTCCTTTTCTAACCACATCTGGAGTATTGTGTACAGTTTTGGTCTCCTAATTTGAGGAAGGACATCCTTGTGATTGAGGCAGTGCAGCGTAGGTTCACGAGGTTAATCCCCAGGATGGCGGGACTGTCATATGAGTAATGATTGGAAAGACTGGGCTTGTATTCACTGGAGTTTAGGATGAGGGGGATCTCATAGAAATGTATAAAATTATAAAAGGACTGGACAGGCTAGATGCAGGAAAAATGTTCCCAATGATGGGGGAGTCCAGAACCAGGGGCCACAGTCTAAAAATAAAGGGGAGGCCATCAAAAACTGAGATGAGAAAAAGCTTTTTCACCCAGAGAGTTGTGAATTTGTGGAACTCTGTGCAACAAAAGGCAGTAGAGACCAATTCACGGTATGTTTCTAATAATCTCTCTAGGAGCTACGAGCTGGCAAGCAGAGAAACAGGAGAATAGATCGGAAGAATGTGGAGCTGAAGGGACGGTGCAGAGGGTGTGTCTTAGGTTCCCGAAACATTGGATGGTATTCTGGGAAAGGTGGGACCAGTACCAGCGGGACGGGTTGCACCTGAACTGAAATGCTGAATGGTTTGTTGATGCTACTAGTGAGGTTTACACAGGGCAATGGAGCTCAGAAGTTCAGAGTTATGGACATGTTCACATAGAGAAAAGAAGTTAGTAAGTAAAGTTGGCAAAACAAGAGTGTAAATACACATGAGAGGAATGCCAAGATACATTGCGTCTAGTTTAATGCAAGGAGTCTATAAATATGTTCAAAGCTTTTATTAACACATGGGACTGCAATATTGTTGCCTTTGCTGAGACTGGTTGAACGACAGGTAGGACTGGCAACTCAGTTTCCCAGGATATAAGATTTTTAGGTGAAATAAAGAGGGAAGTAAAAGATAATGTTCCATTGCAATGTCAACAACAGAATGTGTTACTTCAGTGTTTAATTTAGTTTAGAGATATAGCACGGAAACAGGCCCTTCAGCCCACCGAGTCTGCACCGACCAATGATCCCCCCATATTAACATTACCCGACACACGCTAAGTACAATTATACCAAGCCAATTAACCTCTAACCTGTGCAACTTTGGAATGTTGAGGGAGAATATCATAGAGGTCTCCACAAATAGTCATCCAGGTAGACAATAGGAACAAAAAGAGTATGTCACTTCTAGTGGTATATTTTGGTGTGGTGGCTAAGAATCAACATGAGAGAGAGGAACAGATATGTAGGGAGATTTCAGAAAGATTCAATAAAAAGTTATTATTCTGGGGGATTTCAATATCCCAAATCTATATTACTAAAAGTCTGATCTTGACCACTTTTGGACCAATGTGCTGCGATTTCTGAGGGAACGCCGCCACCTACGGCAGTCATTTCTGGCCACCTCGCACAGAACCCCCTCCGCCTTACGGGTGCGGATTTTTCCCATCGATGACAAATCAGAAAGATATTAATGGGTTTTTTTAAATCAGCATTCTTTCTGCCACCCCTGCTGGAGGGAGGGGGAGGGACTATAAAACCAGGAAGTGGTGTGCCTCACTCAGTCTCTGCAAGATGGATGAAGCCAAGGGTCATATCTCTCTGAGCTCTGAATAACACTGAACAAATGTCTACACAGCTGTGAGTCCCCTTAATGTATTTGAAAATGAAAATATGGTGTGTTTGAAGTAAAAAGGCACTGCTTGCAAATGGTTGTTTGGGTGCTTTGGCTTGAAGTTGAAAGGCACTACTTACTGCAAATGGTGACGTGAAGTTGAAAGGCACTACTTACTGCAAATGGTGGCTTGGGTGCTTTGGCTTGAAGTTGAAAGGCATTTTTTACTGCAAATGGTGGCTTGGATGCTGTGGCTTGAAGTTGAAAGGCACTACTTACTGCAAATGGTGGCATGGAGTTGAAAGGCACTACTTACTGCAAATGGTGGCTTGGGAGCTTTGGTTTGAAGTTGAAAAGCCACCTCGCTCAGAGCCCCCCTCCGCCTAACGGGTGCGGAGGATTTTTCCCATTGATGTCAGAGAGATATTAATGTTTTAAAAATATTCACCATTCTCTCTGCTGCCCCTGCTGGAGGGAGGGGGAGGGACTATAAAACCAGGAAGTGGTGTGCCTCACTCAATCTCTTCAAGATGGATGAAGCCTAGGGTCACATCGCTCTGAGCTCTGAATAACATTGAACAAATGTCTACACAGCTGTGAGTCCCCTTAATGTGGTTTGAAAATGAAAATATGGTTTATTTGAAGTAAAAAGGCACTGCCTGCATATGGTTGTTTGGGTGTTTTGGCTTGAAGTTGAAAGGAACTACTTACTGCAAATGGTGGCTTAAGTGCTTTGGCTTGACGTTGAAAGGCACTACTTACTGCAAATGGTGGCTTGGGAGCTTTGGTTTAAAGTTGAAAGGCACTACTTACTGCAAATGGTGGCTTGGGAGCTTTGGCTTGAAGTTGAAATACACTACGTACTGCAAATGGTGGCTTGTGTGTTTTGCTTGAAGTTGAAAGGCACTACTTACAGCAAATGGTGGGTTGGGTGCTTTGGCTTGAAGTTCAAAGGCACTAACTGCAAATGGTGGAGTGGGTGTATTGACGAAGTTGAAAGGCACTACTTACTGCAAATGGTGGCATGATGTTGAAAGGCACTACTTACTGCAAATGGTGGCTTGGGTGCTTTGGCTTGTAATTGAAAGGCACCACTTACTGCAAATGGTGGCGGGTTCTTTGGCTTGTAGTTGAAAGGCACCACTTACTGCAAATGCACTTACTTCCTGTTTGCACTCTATATTGATTTTAGATAAAACGCTACCACTTACGCCTGTGATTGTTGGCCATTTTACTCAGTCCCCCCTCTGCTGAGCAGGTGCAGAGAATTCTTCCCATCAATTAAAAATAAAAGTGTTATTAGTGTTTAAAAAATTTTGAGAATCTCGCTCCTGACAATCACGGCATGAAAGCCACACCTTTTCCGGTCGGAGGGGGAGGGGTTATAAAACCCGGAAGTGTGGGTGTAGCTTAGTTTCTGCATGATGGGGGAGGGAGAGGTCACGACTCTGTCTGAGCTGTGAATCAACTGAACACACTGAATGTCTACTGAACTGTGAGTTTGGTGTTTTGTGTGGTTTTATGGTGGTTTCACCCTGCACCCTGAAATGGAATGAAACTGCGCTTGAATTCGGTGGCCTTGCACCCTGCTTGAAATGGTAGGAACATGGATTTGAATTTAGTGGCCTTGCACCCTGCTTGAAATGGAATTTCAAGGAATAGTCATGAGTCAACTGCCAGACCACCAGCCGTGAGTGAGCTGCCAGCAGATCAGGCTTGAGGGACTGAACTGCCACCCCAAGAACCCATACCAGCACTCCAGAAAGCCCCCCCACTGGCCACCAATATTGGAATTGGTGGAGAGGTGGAATATTTCATCGGGGGACCAGCCCTCCCATGTGAACATGGGACCCAACGGGTCCCACTTAGTCTAGTATTAAATGGAATTGCCTAAGTGTAAAACGCTCAGAGGGGGAGGCATTCTTGAGGTGTATCCAGAAGAGGTTCTTCAACGTGTAGAACATCTAGAACAGTACAACCCAAGAACAACCCCTTGGCCCGCAATGTCTAAGCTGAACATGATGCCATGACCGTCTCATAATCCGTATCTATATGCTGCACATAAAGCACTATAGTACAAGGAGGAGCAAGGAGGTCCTACTGTAGTTAATCTTCGGTTTCCTCTCACACTTCAAAGATGTACAGGATTGTAGGTTAATTGGCTTGGTATAAGTGTAAATTGTCCCTACTGTGTGTAGGAGAGTGTTAGTGTGGGGGGGGTTTGCTGGTTGGTGTAGACTCAGTGGGCCGAAGGGCCTGTTTCCATGCTGTATCTTTAAACTAAACTAAAGCCTGTTTTCCCTGGAGCAGGAAAGGTTAAGATGAGACATGATTGAGATATGTAAAATTGAGGTGTATAGATAGAGTTGACTGCAGGAAGCTTTTTCCCATACACAGTAAGAGGGAGATAAAATGGAGGACGCGGATTTACAGATGTAGCAAATACAGTGAAGGAGCCATCAGTGAAGGAGTCGTGTCTTGTGTGCTATGCAAGCCAATCATACCACACGAGTATATCAGGTTGTGCAAAAGGGAAAGTCAAGTTACCAGTGTTGCAGATATTTTTTTTAATTTAACATATTAATCTCTTTAACAAATCTACCTGACCCACTGAGTTTCCCCAGCCGTTAGGTTTTTGCCTGTGATTCTAGCATCTGCAGTCAATTGAGTCGTCACAAAGTCTTGTAATCTTTATGTGGGCTTCAGTTTGTTTAACTGATACAGAAAAGGACAGACAGAGCAACATCACTGAAGATTTACTCTGTAAGCTGCAGGGTGCATAGAAACATAGAAACATAGAAACATAGAAAATAGGTGCAAGAGTAGGCCATTCGCCCCTTTGAGCCTGCACCACCATTCAATATGATCACGGCTGATCATCCAACTCAGTATCCTGTACCTGCCTTCTCTCCATACCCCCTGATCCCTTTAGCCACAAGGGCCACATCTAACTCCCTCTTAAATATAGCCAATGAACTGCCCTCAACTACCTTCTGTGGCAGAGAATTCCAGAAATTCACCACTCTCTATGTGAAAAAATGTTTTTTCTCATCTCGGTCCTAAAAGATTTCTCCCTTATCCTTAAACTGTGACCCCTTGTCCTGGACTTCCCCAACATCGGGAACAATCTTCCTGCATCTAGCCTGTCCAACCCCTTAAGAATTTTGTAAGTTTCTATAAGATCCCCCCTCAATCTTCTAAATTCTAGCGAGCATATATTATGATTAGAACAAATTACATATATCTGTTCATCCCAAGGAAAATGATTTAAAAATCTGCGCCCAGTGTCATACTTGTTTTAGATGTGGGCGACTGTCACACTATACTGTAACTGACTCCTGTTCTAATTCAAGTGTCCCAAGTCATATGGCCGCAACTTGCATTCATTCTCCATAGTGACCATATAATGCAATTTCTGCCTTCATCTTCAAAATCTGCACACAAGGTTTATATAGGTCAATAACTTCAGTACTTTTAGAATGCAGGCAGTTGAAACATATAGCTCATGAAAAGTATGGGAAAATAATTGAAGTGCATGCAGATATAACTTACATTTGCTAACAAGCTGGAGACTTTACATGCTGACTCGAGATGCCGCTACCAGTATCATACGTGTACTTACAGTAGAGTATATCATGCCACCCTTTGGGCAATGAACTGTTAAAGTAACTCACAGTGCAGCAGAGGCTCTTTAGAGAAGGATGACCTCACAAAATCAAACATCAAAGTCACTGGCTAGTTACATTTATCACACCAGCACCATTTTGAACTCCAGACGAGGATTGTAACTCTAGCTCTGAAAATTATTTTTGGAAAGAGGAATGGCACCTTGCCACGTTGAGTTCCTCACCAATATCTGGGACCAATTTGTTCATATTATTCATTTATGGAAGACCCATCTTCCACACAGAGCAAATTCTTTCCTTTCAGCTCCTTTTCAAACATTACATTTGAGTCTGGATTTGCATTCCAGACCCTCATCACAAACTGGATAAAAAAATCTTCCTTGTGACTCCTTTGATTTATTTGCTAATCACATAATGTCAGCTACACACATACTCCTGTCTCACACTTCACAACACACAAACTCCAGCATCAGGATATTATAAATACATTCTTCAACTTCACGCATTCACTACTACAGACTCCATTTCGCACTCTCACTCACATCAACTCCCACTGAACCAAGAACTCCAATCTCATAGTACTTAAGCACTCTGTGTAAACTGTACCCAGGAACCTCGTGTGCTTAGTTAGACAACCTTAATTAGAATTGGCAGCAACGCTTCCTCCACGATAACCATCAAGCCTGTGTGCCTGCGTACTTTTAAAGAAAGGCGGGAGAGAGAAAACGGGGAATTATTGACCAGTTAGCCTGACCGGTGGTGGGGAAGATGCTGGAGTCAATCATAAAAGATGAAATAGCGGCACATTTGGATAGCAGTAACAGGATCGGTCCCAGTCAGCATGGATGTACGATGCGGAAATCATGCTTGACTAATCTTCCAGAATTTTTTGAGGATGTAACTAGGAAAATGGACAAGGGAGAGCCAGTGGATGTAGCGTACAAGGACTTTCAGAAAGCATTTGATAAGGTCCCACATAGGAGATTAGTGGGCAAAATTAGGACACATGGTGTTGGGGGTAGAGTGCTGACATGGAGAGAAAATTGATTGGGAGACATGAAACAAAGAGTAGGGATTAACGGGTCCCTTTCAGAATGGCAGGCAGTGACTAGTGGGGTACCGCAAGGCTCAGTGCTGGGACCGCAGCTATTTACAATATATATTAATTTACAATATATATTTAGATGAAGGGATTAAAAGTAACATTAGCAAATTTGCAGATGACACAAAGCTCAGTGGCAGTGTGAACTGTGAGGAGCATGCCATGAGAATGCAGGGTGACTTGGACAGGTTGGGTGAGTGGGCAGATGCATAGCCGATGCAGTTTAATGTGGATAAATGTGAGGTTATCCACTTTGGTAACAAAAACAGGAAGGAAGATAATTATCCAAATGGTGTCAAGTTGGGAAAAGGGGAAGTACAACGGGATCTGGGTGTCCTTGTTCATAAGTCAATGAAAGTAAGCATGCAGGTACAGCAGGCAGTGAATAAAGCGAATGGCATGTTGCCCTTCATAACAAGAGGAGTTGAGTATAGGAGCAAAGAGGTCCTTCTGCAGTTGTACAGGGCCCTAGTGAGACCACACCTGGAGTATTGTGTGCAGTTTTCATCTCCAAATTTGAGAAAGGACATTCTTCCTATTGAGGGAGTGCAGCGTAGGTTCGCAAGGTTAATTCCCGGGATGGCCGGACTGTCATATGCTGAGAGAATGGAGCGGCTGGGATTGTATACTCTGGAAATTAGAAGGCTGAGAAGGGATCTGATTGAAACATATAAGATTATTAAGGGTCTGGGCACGCTAGAGGCAGGAAACATGTTCCCGATGTTGGGGGAGTCCAGAACTAGGGGCCATAGTTTAAGAATTTGGGATAAGCCATTTAGAAAGAAGATGAGGAAACACTTTTTCACACAGTGAGTAGCGAGTCTGCGGAATTCTCTGCCTCAGATGGCGGTGGAGGACGGTTTGCTGGATACTTTCAAGAAAGAGCTAGATTGGGCTCCTGAAGATAGCGGAGTCAGACGATATGGGGAGAAGGCAGGGACGGGGTACTGATTGAAGATGATCAGCCATGGCGGTGAATGGCCATGGCATTGAATGGCGGTGCTGGATCGAACGCCGAATGGCCTACTCCTGCACCTATTGTCTATTGTCTATTGTCTATTGTGCTCAGCCCCTGCTCTACTCAATCTATGCCCATGACTGTGTAGCCGAGCACAGTGCGAACCCAATCTTCAAGTTCGCAGACGACACCACCATTGTTGGATGAATTACACATGGCGATGAGTCAGAGTATCGGAGTGAGATAGACAATAGACAATTGACAGGAAACAAAGAGTAGGGATTAATGGGTCCCTTTCAGAATGGAAGGCAGTACTAATAGGGTACCGCAAGGCTCAGTACTAGGATCGCAGCTATTTACAATATACATTCATGATTTAGATGAAGGGATTACAAGTAACATTAGCAAATTTGCAGATGACGCAAAGCTGGGTGGCAGTGTGAACTGTGAGGAGGATGCTATGAGGATGCAGGGTGACTTGGACAAGTTGGATGAGTGCCAGATGCATGGCAGATGCAGTTTAATGTGATAAATGTGAGGTTATCCATTTTGGTGGAAAGAACATGAAGGTAGATTATTATCTGAATGATGTCAAGTTAGGAATAGGAGAAATACAACGAGATCTGGGTGTCCTTGTTCATCAATAAATGAAAGTAGGCATTCATGTACAGCAGGCAGTGAAGAAAGCTAATGGCATGTTGGCCTTATTAACAAGAGGAGTTGAGTATAGGAGCAAAGCGGTCCTTCTGCAGTTGTACAGGGCCCTAGTGAGCCCACACCTGGAGTATTGTGTGCAGTTTCATTCGCCAAATTTGAGGAAGGACATTCTTGCTATTGAGGGAGTGCAGCGTAGGTTCACGAGGTTGATTCCCAGGATGACTGGACTGTCATATGTTGAAAGAATGGAGCGACTGGGCTTGTTTACACTGGAATTTAGGAGGATGAGAGGGGATCTTATTGAAACATGTAAGATTATTAAGCGATTGGACACGCTAGAGGCAGGAAACATGTTCCCGATGTTGGGGAAGTCCAGAACCAGGGGCCACAGTTTAAGAATAAGTGGTAAGAATAAGAATAAGAGGTAAGCCATTTAGAACGGAGATGAGGAAGAAAAGTTTCACGCAGAGAGTCCTGAAGTGTAGGAGTGAACGGGTCCTTTTCAGAATGGCAGGCAGTGGCGAGTGGAATGCCGCAAGGCTCGGTGTTGGGGCCGCTACTGTTTACCATATATATTAATGATTTGGAAGAGGGAATTAGGAGCAACACTAGCAAGTTTGCGGGTGACACAAAGCTAGGTGGCAGTGTAAACTGTGAAGAGGATGTTAGGAGTTTGCAGGGTGACCTGGACAGGTTGAGTGAGTGGGCAGATGCGTGGCAGATGCAGTATAATATAGATAAATGTGAGGTTATCCACTTTGGCGGCAAAAACAAGGGGCAGATTATTATCTCAATGGGGTTAGGTTACGTAAGGGGGAGGTGCAGCGAGACCTGGGTGTCCTTGTACACTGAAGGTTGGTGGCGAGCAAGTACAGCAGGCAGTGAAGAAAGCTAAAGGCATGTTGGCCTTCATAACAAGAGTATTTCAGTATAGGCGTAGAGAGGTTCTTCTGCAGTTGTATAGGACTCTGATAAGACAACAACTGGAGTGTTGCAATTTGAGGAACAACATCCTTGTGATGGAGGCAGTGCAGCGTAGGTTCACGAGATTGATCCCTGGGATGGCGGGACTGTCATATGAAGAAAGATTGAAAAGACTGCGCTTGTATTCCCTGGAGTTTAGAAGGATGATGGGATATCTTATAGAAACATATAAAGTTATAAAAGGACTGACAAGCTAGATGCAGGAAAAATGTTCCCATTGCTGGGCGAGTCCAGAACCAGAGGCCACAGTCATAGAATAAAGGCTTAGGTGAGGAAAAACTTTCTCACCCGGAGACTTGTGAATTTGTGGAGTTCCCTGCCACAGAGGGCAGTGGAGGTCAAGTCACTGGATGGATTTAAGAGAGAGTTAGATGGAGCTCTAGGGGTTAGTGGAAACAAGGGATATGGGGGAAAGGCAGGCAGGGGTTATTGATTGGGGCGATCAGCCATGATCGCAATGATTGGCGGTGCTGGCTCGAAGGGCCGAATGGCTTTGTCCAGCACCTATTTTCTATGTTTCTAACCTGTGGATTTCTCAGCCTCAGAAGGCAGTGGAGGCCAATTCTCTGGAAACTTTCAAGAGGGAGTAAGATAGAGGTCATAATGATAGCGGAGTCAAGGGATATGGGGAGAAGGCAGGAATGGGGTACTACCAATGTTGCTGACTGTTACTCCAAACATAGTCATTAACACAATCCAGTTTCAATGTCATAAGTACAGACATGCAAAATTAAACTGTGGCTAATACAGATATTCCATACTGAGATTACAAGCAAGACTCTAACCATTGTGATTTTTCTAATGATGCCAAAGAACTGACAAAGGACTACATTTTGAAAAAAGTGTGAGCACCAGATGTGAGAGAGAAAAAAAGTCTGTAAACTCACTAGATGGTGGGCTCAAGGACCAATACCTTAAGAAGATGCAAGCCTTTTCATAATAGGAATGGAAGATATAGGAACTAGCATCGAATAGAAACTTAATATACTGGTTTGTAATTGTCATGGATAGTGTGGGAAATACATTGTTTTATACACTACGCAGGTGGGTCATAGCACTAACGAGTGTATGAGATTGCATAGTAGGGAAAATAAACAGAGTGCAAAATATAGTCTTATAGCCGCAGAGAAACTGCAGGAAAGAAAAAAGCAACAGGGTCACAACAAGCTTGATTGGAAGATCAGGAATTCATCCTTAGCATTTGCGACCTCCATTCCAGTGTTATAAGTGAGCATGGAGAGATGGAGAGAAGAATCACTCCGACTGAATGCCTCGCCAGCGGGCACGACCTCCCATGGCCAACCTGGAAGACCCTCAACAGATTACGAGTGGAGCAGGGGAGGTGCAAAGCACTTATGAAAGCATGGAGCTACCAGGCAGAAGACACATGCAGCTGTGGAGCAGTACAGACAATGTCCCACCTACTGGAGTGTGACGAAGCCCCCCAGTGCAGCCCCCAGGACCTGGCTGAACCGACCCGACCCGACCCGACCAGCTGTGACCTGCGCCAGATACTGGCAGAACGACATCTGAGATTGCAACGGACTCGAAGAAGAAGAAGTGAGCAAGTCACAGTCCTTCAAATCTGGTGGTACGTGTGTTCAAGTCATTTGAATGAGTATGGAGAATCTGTTTCAAGTGCACTCTGATTCAAGTGCAAAAACCAAAGAGGTGAACTCTAAACCAGTGGATCCAAGTACAGACAGTCTGCGGCATTGGAAAGTGAGACACCACCGATTACTCATATAAGCCTGCAGATAATTGGTCACACTGCTGGTGGGTGATAAAGATGCCTTTTATTCTTTTTTATATGTGGACATTAGGCATCATAGAACATTGATAGAAAAATAAAATGAACAGCCCCTTCAGACCACAATGTCTGGGCCAAGATAAATGCATCTCATCTGCCTGCACACGATCCATGTCCCTCCCTTCCCCACATATCCAGGTGCCTATCTAAAAGGCCTCTGAAACGACGTTATTGTATTTGCTTCCACCACTGCCCCTCGCAGCACGCTCCAGGCACGCTCCACCCTCCGTGTAAAAAAACGCACTGCATGTCCAATTTAAATATTGCCCCATTCACTTTCAACCTCTGCTTTCTGGTCTTTGACATTTCCACCCTGAATAGTTCTGGCTGTCTAACCTGGCTGTCTGTCAGGTTGTCATAATTTGATGTACAGTATTTCCATCAGGTCTCCCCCAACCTCTGGCATTCCAGAGAAAACAATCTAGTCTCTGCAACCAATCCTTCTGGCTAATACCCTCTAGTCCATCCAACGTTCTAGTAAACATCTTCTGCGCTCTCTCGAAATCCTCCAAATCCTTCCTGTAGTGGAGTGACCAGAAATACACGCAATGTTCCAAATGCGGCCTAACAAAAGTCCTATAATGTTGCATCATGACTTCCTGGCTCAATGGCCAACCCAATTTGCCTTCTTTACCACTACACCTGTGTTGCCACTTTCAGGGAGCTATGAACTTGGATCTAAGATCTTGCCATTGATTGTATATTTTGCCCTCCCATTCAACCTCCTAAAGTGCAACACCTCGCACTTGCTCGGAATAAACTCCATCTACCACTTCTCTGCCTACTTCCGTAGCTGATCTATATCTTGCTTTGACAGCCTTTGAAAGCCTTTCTCACTGACTGCAACTCCACCAACTTGGAGTCTGTGTGAAGTTTGCATGTTCTCCCTGTGACCATGCGATTTTTTCTGAGTGCTCTGGTTTCCTCCCACAACCCAAAGACATGTGAGTTTTTAGGTAAACTGTCCTCTGTAAAAACTGCCTCTGTTGTGTCAGGGGTACATGAGAAACTAGGATTACGTAGAACTACTGTGAATGGGTGTTTGATGGTCGGCATGGACTTGGTGGGCTGAAGGGCCTGTTTCCATGCTGTATCTCTAAACGCTGTACCCTACACATGGATCCCTGCAGAATTCCACTGGTGACCGACCTCCTGGCAGGATAGCATCATTCCACCACAATCCTTTGTCTTCCAGCAGGAGAAAATCTAATGCATTGTGAAGAGAACAATAAGTTGACATCCAAAGGAAACCCAATGAGACTTTGGTCACATCTGTACCATTATGGATGTCCAGGGGAGTGTGAAGATCTACAATTCAGTTAAATCTGGAACTACTGTGAATTTGTATTTACTGGCTGTCCCTAGGTTCCGTTTTTACAGACATCTGTAAGTTGATTTTGCCCATCACTTTGCCCATCAGTTATTTGATATGGTAACCACACCGCCAGACTATTGTAATCAATAGCATCAAATGACTGATAAGAAAGAACAATTACTAACAGTGGAGAAAGAGGAAACGAGTTCTACTGTTCGTTGGAACAAACGTATCCACGTAAGTCGGACCCTTCAATTCGATGACTGTATGGGATCTCACTCTCAATGACGACCATCCATGGGTCAGGCTTTTGTAATCCGGAATGGCCTGTAATGCACATTTTAAAAGGAAGTTCAGTACAGATAATGTTCTATTCTGGTGATGGCCCATGGTAGACAATGATAGCATAGTGGTGCAGTCTCGTGTCTGGTGGGGTTGAGTGTGGTTCATGAGTCTGATGTTTGAGCCACACATGCCAGAGCAATGGCAACACATGAAGGCCACAGTGGGGGAATATAGGGCACAGCCTTCCTCTTGTCTCTGGCACTAACCAGTCGGCTCCAGCGATTGTCTTCAGAACCGCTGATCGCCTTCCCAGTGGTTGTTTGCCAGCCAGTCCTGTCTGGCACGGGTTTCCAGTTGTTTTAGGGCTGGGCCTGTGTGCTGGAGGTGGTCCTTGCTGCAGTCTTTCAACCATTTCTTTGGGCACCCTGGGTTCCTTTAACCCTGTGACAGAACTGAATACAGGAGTTGACGAGGCATGTGGGATTCATCCACCCGGATTACGGCCTGGCCATGGAAGATGGGCCTTTATGATCATTGCTTCAATGCATGTGAAGCTAGACCGGTCCAGCACTTCCATGTTGGACACCCTGCCTTGCCAGCGAATGCCCATGGTCGAAATAAGAGCTCATGAGGAATTTCTCACGCTGACGGATGTGTTTCCTGTACAAGGTCATTGTTTCATGGCCATACAGCAAGCTGGAGATTACTACAGCTTTGTAGACGTTCAGCCTTGTTGGCATCTTGATGTTGCAATGGTGTAACACTCATTCTCGGAGTCGACCAAGCGTTTGACTGGCCTTGCTGATTCTGGTTGATATTTTCTTGTCCAGCGAGCCATCAGAAGATATCACGCTGCCAAAGTATTTGAAAGTGTCGACTGTTTTCAGCTGTGTGATGTCAATGTGTACACTTGGTGGTGGTGCTGAAGAACCTGGGGCTGGTTGGTGGAGAACTTCTGTTTGACTGAGTCTGATATTAAGACCAAACTGCAGTGCCGCATCTGTAAATCTGGACACGATAAATGGGAGGTCAGACACCTTGTGCGCCATGAGGCTACAATCATCCGTAAAAAGCGCTTGTGATGAGGCGTTCAAGAGTTTTGGTCTTGGCATTCAGTCGACGTAGATCAAAGAGAGAGCCGTCGAGTCGGTACTTGATGAAGATCCCGCGATCGAGATATTGGAGGGCATGACGCAGAACGCAGCTGAAAAAGAGGTTGAACAGTACTGGGGTGGAAACGTAGCCCTGTTTGACTCGGTCGAAGGGTGCAGAGAGGTCGCCGTTTACTAGTACTCATCGGTCATGCCATGATGGAAAAGGCGGATGAGATGGGTGAGTTTCCTGGGATAGTTGAGCTTGGCGAGTATGGTCCACAGAGCCTCACAACTGACTGTGCAAAGGCCTTTGTCTGGTCGATGAAGACTGCGTAGAGGTCCATCTATTGCTCGATGCATTGTTCCTGCTTGTCTTACCGTGAAGATCAGGTCGACAATACTATGACCAGGTCTAAACCACTTTGTGCCTATGGCAGGCTTTATAACCATATAACTGCTGATCAGACTGTTGAGGATCACTCTGGCCAGTATCTTCCCAGCAATGGACTGTAGGGAGATCATAAGGTCTTAAGGTCATAAGGAATAGTAGAATTAGGCCTTTTGGCCCATCAAGTCTACTCCGCCATTCAATCATGGCTAATTTAGCTCTCCTTCCTAACCCCATTCTCCTGCCTTCTCCCCATAACTTCTGACACCTGTACTAATCAAGAATCTATCTATCTCTATCATAATCATGAGTATAGAAGCTGGGATGTAATGTTAAAATTGTACAAGGCATTGGTGAGACCAAATCTGGAATATGGTGTACAATTTTGGTCGCCCAATTATAGGAAGGATGTCAACAAACTAGAGAGAGTACAAGAGCTTTTTACTACGTCAACGCCTGTCTATCCCTCTCATCATTTTAAAAGATAGGTCTATCAAGTTAGGTCTTATTCTTCTGGAGCTCAGAAGAATAAAGGGGGATTTTGATAGAGGTTCTCTGTAAGTTGATGAAACCCAGGCAACATTCTAGTAAGAGTTGATGTGTACAAGCTTTATTTTGTTGACATAGGGAAGATATAATTAGGCGACCAAAATTGTACACCATACTCCTTTCTTCTGAAGTTTAGGGATAATATGAGGGGGAATTCTTTGGCCAGTAGAGTGGTAGCGGTGTGGACTGAGCTTCCAGTGGAAGTGGCGGCGGCAGGTTCATTGGTATCATTTAAAATTAATTGGATAGGCCCATCATGTCTGAGAATTCAATCAGGGTTAATTTATGAGTCCAGGCAGGTGGGACTTCTCCTGCCTTCCCGGCACGGACTTGTAGAGCTGACATGGCCCGTTTCCGTGCTGTAATCTATATATGGTTATATGGTATAATAATCCACCGACTTGGCCTCCACAGCCTTCTGTGGCAAAGATGCCCCGGTAGTTGCCACAAGCCGATTTGTTGCATAATATTTTGAACAAGGAGATGATGGTAGCATCCTGAAAATTGCTCTGCATGATTTGAATCTCCCAGTACATACAATAAAGAAGTGCCTAAAGAGGCTGAATACTTATGGCTTTAAGCCTCCCTAAAATGACATTGCCACAAATGCAGACACTCCCTGACACAATCACAATTCCACACTTCAATCTTATTTTGTCATGAGGAAGTTTTAACATCATCCTTCCGTTCACACTGACACACTTACCTCAAGCTCTCACTAATACAGGCATTTCCATCTTACACTTACACTAATAGAACACATTCCCCCAGGGCAATGATAAGCACTACAACTTCACACTCCAACTAATAAACAGTTCAGTTCACACTTTCACCACCTACTAGCTTACACTATCAGAGATACACCTTCCAGCCTCGTACAGTCACTGATACAGTCACAATATATAGGAGCAAAGAGGTCCTTCTGCAGTTGTACTGAGCCCTAGTGAGACCACACCTGGAGTATTGTGTGCAGTTTTGGTCTAATTTGAGGAAGGACATTCTTGCTATTGAGGGAGTGCAGCGTAGGTTTACAAGGTTAATTCCCGGGATGGCGGGACTGTCATATGCTGAGAGAATGGAGCAGCTGGGCTTGTATACTCTGGAGTTTACAAGGATGAGAGGTTATCTCATTGAAACATATAAGATTGTTAAGGGTTGGACACACTAGAGGCAGGAAACATGTTCCCGATGTTGGGGGAGTCCAGAACCAGGGGCCACAGTTTAAGAATAAGAAGTAAGCCATTTAGAACCGAGTCGAGGAAACACATTTTCTCACAGTGAGTGGTGAGTCTGTGGAATTCTCTGCCTCAGAGGGCGGTGGAGGCCAGTTCTCTGGATGCTTTCAAGAGAGAGCTAGATAGGGCTCTTAAAAATAGTGGAGTCAAGAAATATGGGGAAAAGGCAAGAACGGGATACTGATTGGGTGCTGGGTCGAAGGGCCAATTGGCCTACTCCTGCACCTATTGTCTATTGTCTGTTGATACAGTCTCCAATCTCACACTATCCATTCTACAAATTATCATTAAAACACGTTCTAATCTCATTTGAACATCTAATGAAGGTTTAGGATGATAAAATGGCTCAGGTAGATGGCGATTAACTGTTTCCTACTTGTACAGAAATGGGCATTTCCTGACGTAGAACCAGCCCTTCTCTTAGAAAATATCTCTTTACACAAGATCGTGAATGGCCAGATCGCTTTCTCTTGAGCAGCTGTGAACACCAGATCACTTAATCCCCTCACAGTTGATACAGAATGGTTTTGGTGAAGCAAAGGTCATGTGGGGAAGACCAATAGGAACAATGATAGTACATTTCAAACATGATAGAAGATAGAGGGAAGACAAGCCCACAGATTATCAAAGATGTAATAGCAGTAACAGGTCAGCATGGATTTACAAAGGGGAAATCACGCTTGACAAATTAGTGGGCAAAACATGGTATTAGGGGTAGGGTATTGAAATGGATAGAAAATTGGTTGGCAGACAGGAAACAAAGAGTAAGAATTAACAGGTCCCTTTCAGAATGGCAGGCAGTGACTAGTGGGGTGCCGCAAGGCTCGGTGCTGGGATCGCAGCTATTTACAATATACATTCATGATTTGGAATGAAGGAATTAAAAATAGCATTAGCAAATTTGCAGTTGACACAAAGCTGGGTGGCAGTGTGAACTGTGAAGAGGATGCTATGAGGATGCAGGGTGACTTGGACAGGTTGTCTGAGTGAACAGGTGCATGGCAGATGCTGTATAATGTGGATAAATATGAGGTTATCCACTTTGGTGACAAGAATGGGAAGGTAGACTGTTATCTGAATGGTGTCAGGTTAGGAAAAGGGGAAGTACAACGAGACATAGATGTCTTTGTACATCAGTCACAAAGGAAGCATGCAGGGACAACAGGCAGTGAAGAAAGCTAATGGCATGTTGGCCTTCATAACAAGAGGAGTTGAGTATGGGAGCAAAGAGGCCCTTCTGCAGTTGTACAGGGCTCTGGTGAGACAACACCTGGAATATTGTATGCAGTTTTGGTCTCCTAATTTGAGGAAGGACTTTCTTGCTATTGAGGGAGGTTTGTGGATGGCGAGACTGTCCCTGATGAAAGAATGGAGCACACTGGAATTTAGAGGGCGATTGGAGGCTAGATCAGGAAACTGTTCCCGATGTTGGGGGGAGTCCAGAACCAGAGAGAGTTAGAACATTTTCGAACTGAGAGAAAAAAACTCATCCAGAGTTGTGAATTTGTGGAATTCCCTGCCACAGAGGGCAGTGGAGGCCAAATCACTGGATGGATTTAAGAGAGAGTTAGATAGAGCTCTAGGGGTTAGTGGAATCAAGGGATATGGGAAGAAGGCTGGCATGGGTTATTGATTGGGGACGATCAGCCATGATCACAATGAATGGCGGCGCTGGCTCGAAGGGCCAAATGACCTCCTCCTGTACCTATTCTCTCTATTTCTATGAGGAAAAACTTTTTCACACAAAGAATTGTGGAATTCTCTGCCTCAGAAGGCAGTGGAGGTCGATTCACTGGATGCATTCAAAAGAGAGTTAAGGGCCTGTCCCACTGTACGAGGTAATTCAAGAGCTCTCCTGAGTTTAAAAAAAATCAAACTCATGGTAAGCACGTAGAATGTACATAGTGGGTACGTCAGAATTCGGGTCGTCTCTTTGCGGCTCATAATGCTAACGGCAGGTACTCGGGATACGTGGTAAGCTCATGAAGACTCGTGAAGATTTTTCAACATGTTGAAAAATGTCCACGAGAGCCCCAAGTACCTACATGCGGCTATTACCGTAATTCTCCGAGTTCAAATCAGGGGTAACTCAGGAGAACTCTTGAATTACCTCGTACAGTGGGACAGGCTCTTTAGATACAGCTCTCAGGGTTAGCAGAATCAAGAGGTATAGGGAGAAGGCAGGAACAGGGTACTGATTGTGGATGATCAGCCATGATCACATTGAATGGCGGTGCGGGCTCAAAGGGCTACTCCTGCACCTATTGTCTATGTATCTATGTATCCATGTATGTGATTGTGAGACAGTCCTACTCCTCTGTGATTGGAGTCATGCCTACAATCATTCCTATGCTTACAACTCTGCTTCTCCAACCCGGACTGACTTCCTTCACCCAACCACTTGCTGAACTGATTTCGCCAGTCTCACTCCAAAGGTTTTGAAATCATCCCGAATCTTTTTAACCTTCCCATTTCACTTTCTTATTCTGATATTACTTTCTGCCACCTTAAAAAAGTAGCATTCAATCAACTGTGCTAATACCTCCTCTCTTAGCTTGCTGGCAGTGTTATACAGATTGTACTGCAACAATGCACTTTGGGATATTTTATTTCATTAAGAGGCATAAATAATGACTTATGGCATTGATAAGAATGGAATTGACAAAGGGAGACGACTAATGTAAGTTGCAATGATCAGAGTGAACATAGCAGCAGAGAAGCTTGAACATGGAATAGTGACCAAGAACAGAATGGCTGGAGGAGATAAACAGATACTTTGACAATGGTAATTGGAGTTGGGCTGAAAGGAAAGCGTCAATGGGCTAATTTAATGATTACTTGCTTATTGACAAGGGCAAATTTATGAATTCCTTATTTTTCATAAACTGTCAAAATTAAAATTGAATAACTATTAATTTGTGCTGGAAACAAAAGTAACACACTCTGGGCTTTTGCCAATAATCAAACTCTCTAACATTTTAGGCACAAAAAGTTGGAGTAACTCAGTGGGACCAGCAGCATCACTGGAGCAAAGGAATGGGTGACGTTTCGGGACGAGACCCTTCTTCAGACTGTAACATTTTAACAGGGATTCACAATGACATTACGTAGACCAGAGTTGTCCAACCCAAATCCTTGAACATATCCATTTACTATTCAAAGTAACTGGAACGTAATGGGCAGCGAGGGCAATGTCCGATTTGCCCCTTATCAAGTTCATGGACCTTTGGTTACTGCTGCACTGAGAGATTTAGCGCAGAGCACAATAAACCAGTGACCTGAAAGCCTATATGGGTTGGAGGATGGGCTGATTATATGTTACATTCTCATGGACTAATGGCATTGGGTGTGATCAATTATTTATTAACTGTTTCACAATAGGGTAATTAATAATTAATATTTTATTCCATTAGTGGTTGACTTTGCTTTAGGATGTGACCAATGATTTATTGATGTAATGTCAAGAGGGGGGTAATAAATAATTTATTCCATTGGTGGCTGACTTTGAACCATGAGCTAAAGGCAGTGATTCCACATCACTCATCTATTTTAACCATGTCATGGTGGGAGATACAACTCTTCTGTACTTTTATCATCCTGCACTATATACCAATAACGAGCCCAGTGCCATAAGGAACTTGGATACAACATTTCCTATTTATCAAGGATTTGTTCCAAGCTTTATTTTGTCATTCAGTTGTGATTTGTTTCACCAGCCCACATAAAGCATTCAAACACTCCACAGATAGATGAAGGTCCAGAGGCTAATAATAGCATCAGGTAATCAGAGCTGTCCAAACATATCCCAACATATATCATCAAACTCCATGCAGCAAATCCCCAACAAGGTTTTAATGGGGAATATATCACCTAACTCATCAACATATGAAAAAGTGACTGTTCCCTTATCCCAGTGGCTGAGTGATTCTTAAAAGGTTTTGTTGGTCCAACCATCTCACCTAAAGGAGACAAAGTAACTCAGCAGGAATAAGAAAGGGATGATCACCTTGTTGGGAGTGTAACTACGGCCCCTATAGTCAATGAGAATTAGAGGAACAAATATTTCAGGAGACTGCAGGCAGCAGCAGGACTCAAAGTCGGAGATTTTAACTTTTTCAATATTGAATGGGATTGTCATAGCGCAAAAGGTTTAGATGGGACAGAATTGATCAAATGTGTTCAGGAAAGGTTCCTGAGGCAATATGTAGAGGGACTTACATGGGAGAGGACAGCACTTGATCTAGCCTTAGGCAATTGGGAAGGACAAGTAGATGAAATGTTCATGGATGAGCCCTTTGGGACCAGTGATCACTGTTCTATTAGGTTTAAGATACATATAATTATGGATGAAGACAAGGTGGGCCCACAACTTAAAATTCTAAATTAGGTTGTTAGCAAGAAAAGGTCCTATGAGGTCGCTGGAACTCTCCTTCATGCTCGAGGAAAGTTCCCGAATACTCGTGGCCTCAGCAAGGTCACGGAAAATTTTTCAGCATGTTGAAAAATTTTCCACAAGTAAAATTTGGTCAGCATGGATCTTTTTAACTCGTAGTGCAGTGGAGTGGGGTCGCTATTTTGTTACAGGAAGTCGAGGGCAGCAGTAGGCAATCTCCTTCGCTGACCGGGCGTTTTGATTGGCTCATTGGAGTTTTCAGGGCCAAGGAAGACCTGCCCGCTAAACTTTATTATACTTCTTAAAAGTCTCTGCATTCCTTCTCTTCTCCTTCTCTCCCCCCCCCCCCCCCCCCCCCCCCCTTCTCTCCCCTTCACTCTCCCCCTCCCCCCCTAAAGGACCTACCGTTACAGTGCAGCCGTTTTACCTTCTTCTTCATCGTGGGTGTGAATTTCAGACAGCGCTCCCCCGCTTTCCCTGGCCCCCGCCTTTGCAATGTGTTTGTGTGTGTGTGTGGTGGGGTCGGTCGATCCAGCTTGCGGTTTCAACGAGGACGGTGGATCCAGCCCGAGGCTTTCCAGGCGAGTGCCCTCGAGCTTGAAGGTTGAACACAGTCTTCTGAACTCGCAGATTAGGTCGCCCAAGTGGGACAGGACAGCCCCTTCAGAAGGACGCACGGAGCAGCTGGGATTGAGTGTAAACCTGGAGGAGTTTTGAGAACTAAGAGCACTAAAAACATAACAGGGGCAAAAGG
The DNA here is from genome assembly GCF_028641065.1 of Leucoraja erinaceus. Lineage (NCBI taxonomy): Eukaryota > Metazoa > Chordata > Chondrichthyes > Rajiformes > Rajidae > Leucoraja > Leucoraja erinaceus. The sequence continues at coordinate 259,043 of NC_073401.1, read as the reverse complement.
GGAATAGGAGGTATCACTTGCAGATAATATTAAGGATAATCCAGGGAGATTTTATGACTTCACCAAGGGAAAAAGGGTAACCAGAGAGAAAATTGCCCCCCTTAAGAATCATAGTGGTCATCTCTGTTTGGAGCCACAGGAAATGGGCAAGGTCCTCAATGAGCATTTCTCTTCTATTTTTACTGTGGAGAAAGACATTAGGACTGGGGAACGTGCAGCAGGCAATGGAAGTATCTTGAGGGCAGTCGTTATTATGGCTGAGAAGGTGCTAAATGTCCTAATGTGTGAACTTAGATAAATCTGTCGATCAGATATATCCAAGGATACTGTGGGAAGCTGGAGAAGAAAACGGAGGTACTTTGACTGAGATATGAGTCATCATTGGATACAGGTGAGGTGCAGGTAGACTAGAGGTTGACAAAGGTTGTGCTTTTATTTAAGAAAGGCGGAAAGGAAAAGCCTGGGAACTATAGGCAGTGAGTGTAACATCTGTGGTAGGAACGTTACTAGAGAGTAATCAGAGGGATAAGATATACATGCACTTATATAGACTGGTGCTGATTATAACCATATAACCATATAACAATTACAGCACGGAAACAGGCCATCTCGACCCTACAAGTCCGTGCCAAACGATTATTTTCCCTTAGTCCCACCTGCCTGCACTCACACCATAACCCTCCATTCCCTTCTCATCCATATGCCTATCCAATTTATTTTTAAATGATACCAACGAACCTGCCTCCACCACTTCCACTCGAAGCTCATTCCTCACCGCTACCACTCTCTGAGTAAAGAAGTTCCCCCTCATGTTACCCCTAAACTTCTGTCCCTTAATTCTGAAGTCATGTCCTCTTGTTTGAATTAGGGATAGTCAGCACGGTTTTGTATGTGGGAGATCATGTTTGACAAATTTGATTGAGGTTTTAGAAGGTGTGACGGGAAAGGTTGATGAGGGCAGAGCTGTAGACATTGGTAGGTTGCTCTGGAAGGTGAGATCGCATGGGATCCAAGGAGAGACACCCGACTGGATAGAGAATTGTAATTATGGAAGGAAGCAGGGGTTGATGGTGGAAGTATGTTACTGGGACAGGAGGCCTGTGACTAGAGATGTGCCTTAGTGTTCAGTGCTGGGTTTATTACTGTTTGTCATCTATATCAATGAATATAGACGGCATGATTAATTTGCAGATCATACACAAGTGGGTGGTATTGTAGACAGCAAAGATGCTTAGCAACGGTCACAGCAGGGTCTTGATCAGTTGGGCAAGTGAGCAGGGAATGGTTAATGGAGTTCAATGCGGATAACCATGAAGTGTTGCCTTTTGGGAAGTCTAAACAGGGCAGGACCTTCACAGTGAATGGCGGGGCTCTGGGAAATGCTATAAAGCAGAGAGATTGAGGAGTGCAGGTACATAGTTCCTTAATAGTGCCATCACAGACAGATAGGGTGGTCAAGAAGTTATTGTCCTTCATCAGTCAGGGTTTTGAATACAAACATTGGGATGTTATGTTACAAGGCACTGGTGAAGAAGAACAAGGCGCTGGTGAAATCACATTTGGAATATTGTGTTCAGTTTTAGTCAGCCCGCTATTGGAAGAATGTTGTTAAGCTGGAATGCAGAGAAGATTTACAAGGATTTTGCTAGGACTTGAAGGCACTGTAGGGAGAGATTGGGCATGGGTAAGACTAATTATTGGAGCATAGGAGGATGATAGGTGAACTAATAGAGATGTATAAGATCATGAGGGGAATAGATCAGGTAGATGCACACAGAGGGTGGTGGATCTACAGAACGAGCTGCCAGAGGAGGCAGTTGAGACAAAAACTATTACTGCTTTGATCGCACCGACTGGGACCTGTTTGTACAACAGGCTACCAGTGGTACAGAGGTAGACTTGGAGGAGTACACATCCACTGTGCTTTCCTACATCAACTGCTGTGTGGAGACTGTCACAGTGGACAAGCAAATAAAGATGTTCCCAAACCGGAAACCCTGGATGAACAAGGAGGTTCAGGATCTGCTAAGGGCACGCAACAATGCCTTTAAATCCAGGGACACTTCTGCCTACAGTGCGGCCAGGTCGAACCTGAACAAAGGCATAAAAAAGGCCAAAGACATCCACAGGCAAAGGGTGGAAGACCACTTCAATACCGCGGACACCAGAAGCATGTGGCAGGGTGTCAGGGACATCACTGACTACAAGAGCAGCCCCGCCTGCCCTCACCGTGATATCACACTGGCCAACAAACTAAACACCGTCTTTGCCCGCTTCGAAACTGGCAACACCACCAGGAGTGGAATAACCCCGGCCATGGCGGAGGGACAGGCCTTAACACTGAGCACTCAGGAGGTACAGTGTGCTCTGCGTAGGATCAATCCACGCAAGGCTGCAGGTCCGGATGGAGTCCAGGGAAGGGTACTAAAGGACTGTGCTGTACAGCTGGCGGAGGTATTCACGAGAATCTTCAATCTGTCTCTATCTCTGGCAACGGTCCCCAAGTGCCTGAAAACAGCCATCACAGTGCCGGTGCCGAAAATGTCCAAAGTCACCAACCTGAACGACTACCGCCCGGTTGCCCTAACTCGAATCCCAATGAAGTGCTTCGAAAGGCTGGTCCTCTCCCACATCAAATCCAGCATCCCTGCCTCACTGGACTCTCATCAATTTGCATACAGGGCAAATAGATCAACAGAGGATGCCATCTCTCTGGCTCTTCACACTGTCCTGACTCACCTGGATAGACAGGGCACGTACGTGAGGATGCTCTTCGTTGACTATAGCTCTGCATTCAATACGGTCATCCCCACCAAGCTCACCACCAAACTCCACCAGCTAGGCCTCAGCTCGCCGATATGCGATTGGATCCTGAACTTTCTGACGGAGCGACCGCAGGCAGTGAGACTGGGCCCACACCTGTCCTCCACTATCACCCTGAGCACCGGCACACCACAGGGCTGTGTACTAAGCCCCATGCTCTACTCCCTCTTCACTCACGACTGTGTTCCTGCATTCGACACCAACACCATCGTGAAGTTTGCAGACGACACAACAGTGATTGGGCTGATCACCAACGGTGATGAAACAAAATACAGGGCGGAGGTGCAGAACCTGGCGGACTGGTGCACACGTAACAACTTGTCACTAAACACCTCCAAGACCAAGGAGCTGATTATTGACTTCAGGAGGTCCCATAATGGAGAATACGCCCCAATCTCCATTTACGGGGAAAGTGTGGAGAGAGTGTCCAGCTTTAAGTTTCTGGGCACTCACATTTCAGAGGACCTCACATGGTCCACCAACACCGCTGCGCTGGTCAAGAAGGCACAGCAACGACTGTTCTTCCTGAGGACATTAAAAAAGACTGGTCTGCCCCAACAGCTGCTGACAACGTTCTACCGCTGCACCACAGAGAGCATATTAACGTATGGCATCTCTGTGTGGTATCTCAGCTGCACGGAGGCGGAGAGGAGAGCTCTTCAGCGTGTCGTCCACAGAGCGCAGAGGATCATTGGGACACAGCTACCAGCCTTGGAGGGCATCTACCACACACGGTGCCTCAGGAAGGCCGTCAGCATCCATAAAGACTCCTCACACCCCTGTAATGGTCTGTTCGAACTACTTCCCTCCGGCAGACGTTACAAGGCCTTCTACCCCCGAACCTCCAGACTCAGAAACAGCTTTATTCCAAGAGCTATAGCGGCTCTGAACCGGCCCTGCTGAGTGCCCCCCATCCCCCCTGGACTGTCTCCCTCGGATGGTCACGACACACAGCTTATTTATTTATTTTACTTTTATTTTTCATCGGTTGGAGCTGCATACTAAATCTTGTTGCACTGACGTGCAATGACAATAAAAGATATTTTTATTATTATTATTATTATTACATTGAAAACGCATTTAAACGGGTAAATTGATAGGAAAACTTTAGTGAGATATGGGGCAAACACACGCAGGTGTGACTAGTGTAGATATGGCAACTGGGTTAGCATGGGCAAGCTGGGCCGAAGAGCCTGTCTCCCTGCTGTATGGCTCTATGACATGCCGAACATCCTAAGCCTTCTAAGGAAGTCGACATGTTGGCATGTTTTCCTGGCCATGGCTTTGTTGTGGCTGGTCCAGGACAAGTTGCTGGTGATATTTATTCTCGGAACCTGAAGCTTTTGACCATCTCCATTTCAACGTCAACAATGTAGACAGGAGTCCATGGACTGCTTTGTTTGCTGAAGTCTGTCACAACCTCCTTTGTCTTGGTGATATTGACGAGAGTGATTGCAGCAATGTGCTGGGTCTTTACATCCCTCATTTAACTCTCACATGTGCCCCCAATAACCCCCGCCCCCGTCAGATCAGCTGTCGAGTTCCCTTGGTTCTTGCCAGCCTCTGCATCCTACACTAGCTTCCCCTCCCCATGCCTTTCTGCTCTCTACAGGGACCGATTTCTCCTTAACCCCTTTATTCACTCATTCCTCCCCATCCATTTCTCCTTCCCCACAGACGGTTTCCACTGCAACCATGGGAGGTGTCACACCGATCTCGACATCTCCTCTCTCACATCCGTCCAATGAGTTAAACAATCCTTCTGGAGGAGACAGACACTCACCTGTCCATTCCAAAAACATGTGGGTTGTTAGTTAATTAGCCTTTGTAAAAATACCTGAAGTGTGTTGCAAAAGTGGTTGCAAAAGTGGGATAGCATAGAAGTATGTTGGTGCTACATCAGGTGGGTGGTTTAATACACATCTGGTATAATTGGTGCCGAACAGCACCAGATGCTCGGGTTCAATCCTGACCTCGGATGCTGTTTGCATGGTCTCCCTGTGACTGCGTGGACTTTGGTTCCCTCACAAATCCCAATGAAGTGCAGGTTTTTAGATTAATTGGCCACAATAAATTGGCCCGAGTGTGTAGGGATAGAAAAGTGGAATAACACAGGACTACAGTGAACGGGTGCAATAATTCAATGATTCTATCACACATTATTGTCGCATGTACCTAGGTACAGTGAAATGCTTTGTTTTACAGACAACCTGGTAAAATTATGTAGCAGCCTTCACCTGGGCAGTACACAATTGTCGCCACGGGTTTGTGGAAACGTCTACCAAAGAGTCCTACCTTCCGCCTGCCACAGATGCCCCGGCTGGGACCTCCATCACTCCCGGTGGCCCCCCACCAGGTCCCCCCCTTCATCCTCGGCGTTCCCCATCGAGCAGCTGTTTCGGCGCAGGTCCCACTCCTCAAGGGCGGTTGCTCGCCGGCCCCTCCTCGGTCCAGTCGATGGCGGTGGCTCGGGACCGAGTTCGGAGTCCATGGTGGGTGAGCCAGACAGGTCCTCTGACCTCGGTGAGCAAGTCCTGGGATCACTACAGGTGAGCTGGGACTGCTGGTGTGATTGGCCCCAGCTCACCAGGAGACTCACCTGGAGCTTGCAGCGTTCAATGTTGTCCCATGAGATATCCAACGTTGATTTGTGGGCCAAAGGGTCTGTTCCATACTGTATCTCTAAAACTTATGTGAATGGGTGATCGATGTTCAACATGGACTCGGTGGGCCGAAGGGCCTGATTCTGTGCTTTATCTATCTCTAAAATGAACAGCTGACATCACTACATGGCTGAAAGGAAGCTATAAGGGTTGTGGTTGTGGGAAGTCACACTCAATATGGAAACAGAGGAAATGCCGATGCTGTAATCTTGAGCACAACACATAAAGTGCTGGCGGGCCAGCATGTCAGGCAGCATCTGAAGAAGGGGCGAGAACTTGATTGTGCTTTCTCAGGAGGCAAGGAAAATGATTGATAAGGGTCGATGAAGTCCCACATGGAAGGCTGATGCAGGAGATTGAGATGCTTGAGGTCCAGTGTAACTTGGTCATTTGGTACAGAACTGGCTGACACAAATAAAGCAGAGGGTTATGGAGGAGGCATGTTATGCTAGCTGGAGATATATAACTAGTGGAGTTCCACAGAGAGTTCCACATGTGTTGCCATAGGTTGTCTCCGGGATGATGTACGGTGTTGCCAGGTGACGTAAGTTCCCGCCGCTGCTGACTGGTGAATTTCATCGACGCTTTGGCAAAGCCCGAGTCCACAATTCCACGTGGTACGCACATACACACAGACACAAGCATTGCACTGCCTTGAAACATCAATAAAACAAACAACACAAACAGTGCACTGCATTTAAAATCAAACTTTTTTTGGGAGGATATGGGTGGCCTGAAAAGGAACTTATCTTGTGGTCTGTTGTGGGATCTCTTCCTGGAGTGGTGGACTTCTGTTTGTGGTGTGGGCTTTTTGCTGCTGGTCTTCAGATCATGTCGTTCTGCCATGGTACACTACCTAGTTCGGAGTTGTAGTAAGTACAGAGATGGTCTCTCTGGTCCTTGGCTCTTTTTCTGGTGTTCCCTGGCAATCTCTCCAGTGCCACCATTGATGCATCCTGTCCTCCAGTTCTCCATGAGCCTGGTGTGATGTTGTCTGTCTGGTTGTCCACTCGGTCACCCTCCTCCATGGCTGGTGCTGCTGCACTTCTGGTAGGGAATTGAGGAATGCAGTTGAGCAGAGGGATCTGGGAATAACTATGCACAGTTCCCTGAAGGTGGAATCTCATGTAGATAGGGTGGTAAAGAAAGCTTTTGGTGTGCTGGCCTTTATAAATCAGAGCATTGAGTATAGAAGTTGGGATGTAATGTTAAAATTGTACAAGGCATTGGTGAGACCAATTCTGGAGTATGGTGTGCAATTTTGGTCGCCTAATAATAGGAAGGATGTCAACAAAATAGAGAGAGTACAGAGGAGATTTACTAGAATGTTGCCTGGGTTTCAGCAACTAAGTTACAGAGAAAGGTTGAACAAGTTAGGTCTTTATTCTTTGGAGCGCAGAAGGTTAAGGGGGGACTTGATAGAGGTCTTTAAAATGATGAGACGGATAAACAGAGTTGACGTGGGAAAAGTCAGCTTTTCCCACTGAGAGTAGGGAAGATTCAAACAAGAGGACATGACTTGAGAATTAAGGGACAGAAGTTTAGAGGTAACATGAGGGGGAACTTCTTTACTCAGAGAGTGGTAGCGATGTGGAATGAGCTTCCAGTGAAGGTGGTGGAGGCAGGTTCGATGTTATCATTTAAAAATAAATTGGATAGTTATATGGACGGGAAGGGAATGGAGGGTTATGGTCTGAGCGCAAGTATATGGGACTAGGGAAGAATACGTGTTCGGCACGGACTAGAAGGGTCGAGATGGCCTGTTTCCATGCTGTAATTGTTATATGGTTATATGGATCAAGTTGTGGAGGATACATGCTGCGTAGACAATGGTCTTCACATTCTTGGGCTCCTGCTCCATCGTAGTCAGCAAGCATCTGAATCTGCTGGCGAGGATGCCAACGGCATTTTCCACGACCCTCCTAGCCCTGGACAGCCTGTAGTTGAAGATCCTCTGCTCCCTTGACATCTGCCTGTGGCTTCATCATCCATGGCCTGAGTGGGAAGGCATCATTAGCAACCAGCATGTAGTGGATGTCAGGGTTGTCTTCTCCTGGCAGAGGGTCTGGATCAGGAAAGCCAGCTGTTCCTTCTTCCAGTGCCTGCCCAAGGGAGGTCTCTCTCCAGATCCCACCATCCGCGACACTGCCAGGTTGCCCACGTCCACAAACAGGAAGTTGTAGTTTGCATCCACCACAGCTAGGAGTACGATGGAATGGAACTTCTAGTATTGAAGAACTTTAGCCCTCCCTTGGATGGACACCTGATGGCCACATGCTTGATGTCAACTGCCCCACATGTGTGCTGGAAGTTCCATCTTGTATCAAAGCTCTGTACCACTCTCTTCCGCTCATCTGGTGTACTAGGGCAGTCCATGACTTCATCTTCATAAGCACTGATGATGGCCTCTCAGGTCTCTCGGACAACCTTGCTGATGGTGTTGTGGGCCACAAGAAAGCTGTAGGAGAGGGTCTTGTAGGAGTCTCCTGATGCCAGGTAGCGGAGGGTGATGGCTAGGTGCAGGCCGGTTCCAGTGGCTTCCTCATGAAGGTGTCCGTTTTCACAAGGAGAGGGCACACCCGTGTCTTCAGCTCCTGAAACAGCTCAGGGGAGGTGGGGGCCAGCGAAGTTTCTGAAAACAGCCTCATCTTCTTGCTGGAGCACAGTCATCAGGTTCACATCCTGACCCAACCTGGGTCTCCTCTGGGACAAGGGCTTCAACCACACAGACCTTGGGCTTCTTCTTCCCCATTCTTCTTGTTCTTCTGTCATTCTGATTTATAAGCAGCAGGGCTTCTTATTCTTGTGAGAGCAATGCCCTCTGATGTTGCTCCATGCCAGTCATGACACAGAATGATTGGAAACCCCACCCTACAACCCCTATAATAGGACAAATGAATCATTCCATTGCTTTGGAGGACAAAATTAGGTTAATTGCCTTCAGTTGATGCCAACAGGGTCATAGCTTGACGTAGGTTGTCCGAAGTAGCGACTATTGGGTCGCCAGTTGTCGGGAGCTTGCCGTAGCTTGACGCGATTAGGTTGTCGGTTGTTGTAGCTTGCCGTAGACATTGTCGTGGGGAGGTCCAGTCGACAATTTTTTTCGGCGATCTGCCAAGACTATGACAGTCGCCGGCAGTTGCCTAAAAAATCGCCAAGTATGTTTGTGGATGAAAACTGTTTCTTCTCGAGCAGGAATGCTAGTGGAGGCGGATATAACGGTGGCTTAGAGATAAGCAGGGAAGGGAGTAATATGGATCCCAAACAGGTTGAGGAGATTAGTTTAATTTGCAACATATTTAAAACGGACATTGGGGGCCGAAGTGTCTGTCGTGTGAAGTACTGTTCTATGTTCTTTACTACACTACAATTGCTGAAGTTGTGGACAGTAATGTAGGCTGTCAAAGTATAAAAATCAGCTGCAGGAATGGGCAGGAAAATAGCAGGTGGAGTTTAATCCGAGCAGGTGTGAGGTGTTGCACTTCACTTCCACTAGATAAGGGCCTGTCCCACGAGCATGCGACTGCATGCGGTGAGCGCGGCCAAACCGGAAGCGGGGGTCACGCGGAGGTCGAATGATCCCGTACGAGTTGACGTGAAGTTCGAGCGAAGGCGTAAGGTGTCAAGACACTGCGTACGGCGTCGAGACGCTGCGCACGCCCGTCGAGGTGCTGCGTACGTCCTCAATGCGGCTGCGGGCCGGCGGGCCGTTGCCGTGCGGAATTTTTGGACAGTGTCCGTTTTTTGGAGCCCCGCGCGATGTCGGGACCAGTTCTGCACAACTCCATACGACTCCGGCGATCGAAGTGGGACCGGCCCCGCAAGGCCGTACGGCTCAAGTGACCACGTTAGGTCGCGCTTGCCGCATGGAGTCGCGTGCTCGGGGGACAGGCCCTATAGGCTCATGAAGGGAATGAAAGGATACGGATCATTTGCAGGCAGAGGAGATTAGTTTCACTTGTTAAGTTCAGACACTGTGGGCCGTTCCTGCACTGTTTTGTTCGATGTTCATGGTTCTATATGTATTAGTGCTCCAATTACTGTACAGGATCTGAGAAAACAAAGAATGTTTTGTATTTATTATTCCCGCGTCAAATGATTTCTTGTGATGCCTTTTACTGCAGTTCACCAAAGCTCATGTTTTTATGTTCACATGTCCTTTACTCGGAATTGAAATATCTGTAAGGAGGAAATGGAATTCTGTTCCAGTGGCCTGTACACCAATGCACTCGTAATTGGATTGTACTGTGTTGCTTTTCTTTCAAGAGCATGGAATATATTCCATGAACAATCATACCATAAAAGAACCAGACAAGCTAGATGCAGGAAAAATGTTCCCAATGTTAGGCGAGTCCAGAACCAGGGACTACAGTCTTAGAATAAAGTGGGGGCCATTTAAGACTGAGGTGAGGAAAAACTTTTGTGAATTCTCAGTTGTGAATTTGTGGAATTCCCTGCCACAGAAGGCAGTGGAGGCCAAGTCACTGGATGGATTAAAGAGAGAGTTAGATAGAGCTCTAGGGGCTGGTAGGATTAAGGGATATGGGGAGAAGGTAGGCATGGGTTATTGATTGGGGACGATCAGCCGAATGGCCTCCTCCTGCACCTATTTTCTATGTTTCTATGTTTCTATGTTAAATTCATGCTCATAAGTGATGGGAGCATAATTAGGCCATTCAGCCCATCAAGTCAAGTTTAAGTTCAAGTTCAAGTTATATTTATTGTCACATGGCCCATTTGGTCCAGTGAGATGCAAGTTACCATACAGCCATGAATAAAAAGAGCACAATACATGATAGGATTTAATATGAATACCCCCATACAGTGGAATCACCGTTTCCCACTGTGAGGGAAGGCAATAAAGTTGTCATCTTCCTCTTGTTCACCCGTGGTCGGGGCTTTTGAGCCCTCTGCAGATGCCGCTATGGCGGCCCGTTGTTCTGGCCCTCTCGCCGGGATGATGGAGCTCTGGCGTCAGAACGGAAGAACACACTCAGCAGCTTGGAGTTTCCAAATCGGCCACTTCCTACCGGAGACCGCGGCTCCTGAAGTCCACAGGCCGAGCTGGGCAGAGATTCAACACTGGTGATCCCCGGCAAAAGATCCCAGGACTCCATGATGTTAAAGTCAGTGTCTCACCCGCGGTTAGAAGTTCCGCAAACCACAGCTCCACGGTGTTAATGAGCAGGCCCAACACTCCGGTGCTCCACACGGCAATCCCCGGTAAGGCATCGCCCTGCTCCGCGATGGAATCCAGTGCTGTGCTGCTGCTGAAGCTCTGGCCGGTCTCCAGCAGGAAAGGCCGCGCCAATCCCATTGTTCAGCCGCGGGGGAGGGGAGTGAGGGGCGAAGATGCGACTCGGAGAAAAGATGCATCCTCGACCTGGAAGTGACTGGGAAATGGTTTCCTCCTTTCCCCCCACCTCCCTCACATAAAAAAGACTTAGAAACCTACATTTAAACACACTAAAAATAACAAAAATTAATTCAATCATAGCTGATCTATCTTTCCCTCTCAACCCCATTTTCCTGCCTTCTTCCCATAACCCCTAACCCCTGATATTTGAACAAAGCAAGCAATTGATGAAATTGGGTAATCCACTTTCACTTGGGATCCAGATCCCAATGTGTTCCGAACATCATCTACACACCCAACAACAAAAATGGCCATAGAAATGGCGATCTGAAGCTCAGACACGGTGCCCCTAGCATTGTCCAAAATGTGAGAGAGTATTGTGTGAGGGAGTTAATCATAAAATATCACAATACTCCTATGGAGAAGGGCATCTTCCTCCAGTTAGGTGAGGTGTTACCTCCGGAGTGTCCATCAATGTTCCTACGCACCCTCACATTTACTGTTTTATCCTTCTTTGACTGCCCAAAATGCATCATATTGTTGGGTTTAAATTGTTCTGCAAATGTCTGCCCTGCGTTCCATCTGATCTATAATCTAGCTGTAGCCTTACCTTCTTCACTATCCACAGCATCCCACCATTGTTAATGTTGTCTACAATCTTATTCATCAAACATCCCACGTGCCCATCCATGTCATCAATGCCGACTACAAACACCAAAGGCCCGAGCAATGTTCCCCGAGGTAAGCAAATCAAGAGTCAAGAGTGTTTAATTGTCATTGGTAACAAAATAGAACAATAAAATCCTTAATTGCAATAGCATAACAGGTCTGTAAATACAGTATAAACAAACAAAAAGACAATGGACAATAGGTGCAGGAGTTGGCCATTTGGCCCTTCGAGTCAGCACCGCCATTCAATGTGATCATGGCTGATCATCAACAATCAGTACCCCATTCCTGCCATATCCCCTGACTCTGCTATCTTTAAGAGCTCTATCTAACTCTCTTGAAAGCATCCAGAGAATTGGCCTCCACTGCCTTCTAAGGCAGAGAATTCCACAGGTTCACAATCCTCTATGTGAAAACGTTTTTCCTCATTTCCGTTCTAAATAATAATAATAATAATAATAATAATAATAATAATAATAAATGTTATTGTCATTGCACATCAGTGCAAGGAGATTTGGTATGCAGCTTCCAACCCAGCCAATGGCTTACCCCGTATTTTTAAACTGGTCCTGGACTCCCCCAACATCGGGAACATGTTGCCTGCCTCTCACGTGCCCAAACCCTTAATAATTTTATATGTTTCAATAAGATTCCCTCTCATCCTAAATTCTAGAGTATAGAAGCCCAGCCGCTCCATTCTATCAACATATGACAGTCCTGTCATCCCAGGAGTTAACCTCGTGAACCTATGCAGCATTCCGTCGATAGCAAGAATGTCCTTCCTCAAATTTGGAGACCAAATCTGCACACAATACTCCAGGTGTGGTCTCACTAGGGCCCTGTTCAACTGCAGAAGGACCTCTTTGCTCCTACACTCAACTCCTCTTGTTATGAAAGCCAACATGCCATTCGCTTTCTTCACTGCCTGCTGTACCTGCATGCTTACTTTCATTGACTGATGAACAAGATCCACCAGAACTCATCGTTCTTCCCCTTTTCCCAACTTGACACGATTCAGAAAATAATCTGCCTTCATGTTTCTGTCACCAAAGTGGATAACCTCACATTTATCCACACAAAACTGCATCTGCCATGCGTCTGCCCACTCACCCAACCTGTCCAAGTAACCCTGCATTCTCATAGCATCCTCCTCACAGTTCACACTGCCACCATGCTTTGTGTCATCTGCAAATTGGCTAATTTAGTTTTAATCCCTTCATCTAAATCATTAATATATATTGTAAATAGCTGCAGTCCCAGCACCGAGCCTTGTGGTACCCCACTAGTCACTGCCTGCCATTCTGAAAGGGTCCCATTAATCCCTACTCTTTGTTTCCTGTCTGCCAACCAATTTTCTATCCATGTCAGCAGTCTACCACCAATACCATGTGCTCTAATTTTGCCCACTAATCTCCTACCTTCTCAAAGGCTTTCTGAAAGTCCAGGTACATTACATCCACTGGCTCCCCCTTGTCCATTTTCCTAGTTACATCCTCAAAAAATTCCAGAAGACTAGTTGTGCACGATTTCCCCTTCGTAAATCCATGCTGACTCGGTCCGATTCTGCTACTGCTATCCAAATGTGCCGATATTTCAGGTTTATAATTGACTCCAGCATCTTACCCACCACTGATGTCAGGCTAACTGGTCTATTTTCTTAAAAAATAGCCCAGGCCCTGTTTTCTTAAAAAGTGGCATAACATTAGATACCCTCCAATCCACAGGAACTGATCTCGAATCTATAGAACATTGAAAAATGATCACCAATGCGTCCACAATTTCTAGAGCCACTTCCTTGTACCCTGGGATGCAGACCATCAGGCCCTGGGGATTTATCAGCCTTCAGTCCCATCAGTCTACCCAACACCATTTACTGCCTAATGTGGATTTCCTTCAGTTACTCCATCACCCTAGATCCTTTGGCAACTAGTACATCAGGGAGTACATTGTTTGTGTCTTCCTTAGTGAAGACGGATCCAAAGTACCTGGTCAACTCGTCTGCCATTTCCTTGTTCCCCATAATAAATTCACCTTTTCCGTCTACAAGAGTCCAACTTTGGTCTTAACTAATTTTTTTCTCTTCCCTAAAAAAGCTTTTACTATCCTCCTTTATATTCTTGGCTAGCTTTTCATCGTACCTCATATTTTCTCTCTGTGTTGCCTTTTTACTCGTCTTCTGTTGCTCTTAAAATGTTTCCCAATCTTCTGGCTTTCCACTCATCTTTGCTGTTATACTTCTTCTCTTTTATTTTTATACTGTCCCTGACGTCCCTTGTCAGCCATGGTCGCCCCTTACTCACCTTGGAATCTTTCTTCCTCTTTGGAATGAAATGATCCTGCACCTTCTGTATTGTTCCCAGAAATACCTGCCATTTTTGTTCCACTGTCATCCCTGCTAGTGTATCTTTCCAGTCAACTTTGACCAGCTGCTCCCTCATGCCTCCATAGTCCCCTTTGCTCAATTGCAATACTGACACTTCCCATTTTCCTGCTCCCTCTCAAATTGTGGATGAAAACTTATCATATTAGGGTCACTACCTAATGGCTTCTTTACCTCGAGTTCCCCTATCAAATCCGGTTCATTACACATCACTAAATCCAGAATTGCCTTCTCCCTGGTTTACTCCACTACAAGTTGCTCTTAGATTCCATCACCGAGGCACTCCACAAACTCCCTTTCTTGGGGTCTAGTACCAACTTGATTTTCCCAGTCTACCTGCATGTTGAAATCTCCCATTCAATTCAATTCAATTCAATTCAACTTTAATGTCATCGCACAAATACAAGTATCAGTACAACGAAATGCAGTTTTGCGTCAGACCGTAGTAGTTGTACATAAAGAGAAAAAACAAGAAAAAAATAGAAAGAGAGAAGATACTGAATAATCAGGAAATACAGAATGATTAAACAAAGGGGGACGGAGGGACCAGAGAGTCTATCGTCGGGACTCCGAGTTCAGCAGTGTGATTGTGTTGTTATAGAAGCTTTTCCTCATCCTGCTGGTACGTGACCTGAGGCTCCTGTACCGCCTCCCTGATGGGAGGAGGGCAAACAGTCCATGGTTGGGGTGTGAGGGGTCTTTGATGATCTTCCCAGCCCGTCTCAGACACCGTTTTCGGTGGAGGGCATCCATGGCAGGGAGCGGGGCACCGATGATGTGCTGCGCGGTTTTCACCACCCGTTGTAGTGCTTTCCTGTCCGCAGCAGTGCAGCTGCTGTACCATACCGTGAAGCAGGTGGTCAGGATACTCTCTATGGTACAGCGGTAAAAGTTGGTCAGGATCTGGGGGGACAGGTGGGCTTTCTTGAGCCTCCTAAGGAAGTAAAGGCGCTGCTGTGCCTTTTTGATCAGCTTGGAGGTGTTGAGGGACCAGGACAAGTCCTCCGAGATATGCACTCCGAGGAATTTATAGCTGGAGACGCGCTCCACCTCAGTCCCGTTGATGTGGATGGGGGTATGACTGCCTCCTCTGGTCTGCCTGAAGTCGACAATAATCTCCTTCGTCTTTTTGGAGTTGAGGATGAGGTTATTGTCGGCACACCAGGTGGTCAGGTGCTGGATCTCATCCCTGTAGGCCGACTCATCGTTGTCGCTGATCAGTCCTACTACCGTGGTATCGTCAGCAAACTTAATAATGGCGTTGGATCCGTGCTTTGGGATGCAGTCGTGGGCGAAGAGGGAGTAGAGGAGAGGGCTGAGCACACAGCCCTGTGGCACTCCGGTGTTCAGTGTTATAGTGGAGGAGGTGAGGTTATTGACCCTAACAGACTGTGGTCTGTTAGTGAGGAAGTCCAATGTCCAGTTGCAGAGGGAGGTGGAGATGCCAAGTCCACTGAGTTTGGTGATCAAGCTGGCTGGGATGACGGTGTTAAAGGCAGAGCTGAAGTCTATGAACAGCAGCCTGATGTAGGAGTTGTTGTGGTCCAGGTGGGTCAGGGCAGAGTGTAGGGCCGCCGATATGGCGTCCTCTGTAGACCTGTTGGTCCGGTAGGCAAACTGGTGGGGGTCCAGTGTGGGGGGGAGGCAGGCTTTGAGGTGAGCCAAGATCAGCCGCTCAAAGCACTTTGCAATAACAGGGGTGAGTGCCACTGGGCGGAAATCGTTGAGACTCCCTGTAGCTGACTGTTTGGGCACTGGCACGATGGTTGATGTCTTGAGGCAAGTGGGGACAACACCCTGGGCCAGTGAGAGATTGAAAATGTCGGCGAGGACTGGGGATAGTTGACCAGCACATGCCCTAAGCACCCGGCCAGGGATGCCATCGGGGCCGGCAGCTTTGCGCTCATTCACCTTGCTCAGTGCATCTTGTACAGCAGAGGTGGAGAGGCTGAGAGGTTGTTCATTCGGGGGTGGAGCAACTTTAATGGCTGGGGTTTTGTTGTCTCGGTCAAAGCGAGCATAGAAGTGGTTTAGCTCATCAGGCAGGGTGTCGTTGTCTGGGGGAGGGGTGTTAACTTTCTGATAATCGGCAAGGGATTTGATTCCTTGCCACATGCGCCTGGGGTCAGAGTTGTTATGGAAATGCTCCTCAATCCGCCGTTTGTGATTGAGTTTAGCGTTCCTAATTCCCATTTTCAGATTGGCCCTGGATGAGCTGTATCCCTCAGCGTCGCCAGATCTGAAAGCGGCATCGCGAGCCTTCAGTAGGAGTCTGACCTCCCTGCTCATCCACGGCTTCTGGTTAGGGAAAGTCTTTTTCTCTCCTTGTGGGTAGTGACATGATGGGTACAGACTTTTATATAGTCCAGGCCTGTTGAGGTGTACGAGTGGATGTCGACTTGTGAATGGGAGGTGGACTGAGTAGCAAAGAGACTCCAGTCTGTCTGCTGAAACTGCTCCTGTAAGTCAGAGACAGCCCCCCTCAGGCCAGACCTTCACTGTCCTCATGGTAGGTTTCACACGTCTGATCAGAGGTGTGTATTTGGGGAGCAGGAACAGGGAGAGGTGGTCAGACTGTCCAAGGTGGGGGAGGGGGAGGGCTTTGTAGGCTTCAGTGATATTAGTGTAAACTAAGTCCAGAACATTGTTTCCTCTGGTTGGGCAGAAAACATGCTGATGGAACCTGGGGAGTACAGTTTTAAGGTCGGAGTGGTTGAAATCACCCGCAACAATAAATGCCCCCTCTGGGTGGGCAGATAGATGTTTGCTGATAGCAGCTTGCAGCTCTTCCATTGCTAGCCTGGCATTAGCGTCCGGGGGAACATAGACTGCAGTGATAACAGTTGATGTGAATTCCCTGGGCAAATAGAAGGGCCTGCACTTTAACATCAGGTATTCCAGGTCAGCAGAGCAGTGTAACCACTGTAGCATTACCTTAGCGACATGCCAATTTTAACTTGCACCCTATCTCCAGGCTATTGTTTGGGGTCCTGTAGATAACTCCCATTAGGGTATTTTTACCCACAATTCTTCAGTTCTATCCATACTGACTCTACATCTCCTGATTCTATGTCACCCCTCGCAAGGGACTGAATTTCATTCCTCACCAACAGGGCAACCCCACCCCCTCTGCCCACCTGTCTGTCTTTTCAATAGGACGTATACCCTTGAATATTCAGTTCCCAGCCCCGGCCCTCCTGCAGTCATGTTTCTGTAATTCCCACAACATCATACTTGCCAGTTTCTTTTTTTTTTTTTTTTTTATATTTTATTTTATTAGAAGTAAGTACAGTCATATGGCACCAAAGTGCCTAATATATTTTTTCATAATACATTTTATGTACAACTTCTTTTTTTTTGTTACATTGAAAAAAGATTAGAATAAGAAAAAGAAGTTAGATAGTAAAGGATAGAAAGATGTGAAATATATAGTGTGTGAAGAAAGAAAACGAGTAAATGAAGAAAGTTGAGAGAGAAAATAGAGAAAAGAAAATAAAAGAAAAAAGAAAAGGAGATAATTATTTATAATCGTGACCAACCCTCGTCCAGTCCTGAAACAGTTATTTTTTACAATTGTGTTGCACCATATGATTCCCAAAAAACGACGAATGGAGACCAACTCGTTATGAATTGGTCTGATTTATCCATTAGGAGGAATCGCATTTCCTCAAGATGAGCGGTGTCCAACATACTCGCCAGTTTCTAACTGAGCCTCAAGCTCATCCACTTTATTTCTTATACTTCACACATTCATATACAACACTTTGACTTTGGTATTCACCTTCTCCCTCACAATATTGGCCCTGACCTTACTCTCTTATCCCCTCCCCCCCCCCCCACTATTTAGTTTAAAACGACTAGCAAACCTGCCTGCCAGAACTTTGGTCCCCCTCCAGTTAAGGTGTAACCCACCCCTTTTTTACAGGTCACCCCTACCGCAGAAGAGATCCCAGTGGTCTATAAATCAAAATCCTTGCTCCTTACATCAGCCCCCCAGCCACACATTCAGATCCCCTATCTCCCTGGACCTGCCCTCACTAGCACGAGGTACAGGAGGCAATCCAGATATAACCACCCTAGAAGTCCTGCTTTTCAGTCTTCTTCCTCACGCTCTAAACTGATGTTGCAGAACCTCCTTCCTCTTGTTCCCGACGTCCACGTACACAACTACTTCTGGCTGTTCACCTTCCCTCTCAAGGATGTTCTGAAGTCAGTTTGTGATATCTTGAACCCTGGCTCCAGGGAGGCAACAGACCATCCTCGAGTCTCGCCTGCCGCCACAGAATCTCCAGTCCGCACCTCGGACAATGGAGTCGCCCACCACTATAGCTCTGCCCGACGTCGGTCTCACCAGTCGAGTCTCATCATTAGGATTGGAGCGACTGACCTGACCGCCGCTCGGACTGGAAGTGTTGTCTGCCCCGACAGCTCCCAAAAGGATGTACCCATTTTCATTTGGCACAGCCACTGGGGTCTCCTGCACTCCGCGGATTCTCCCCTTTCTCACAGTCACCCTCCATCACGCTTCCTGTATCCTTGGCGTGACAACCTCACTGTAGGTCCTGTCCACGAATCCCTCATTTTTCTGGATGACCCTGAGGTCATCCAGCTGCTCCTCCAGTTCCCCAACACGGTCCTTCAAGAGCTGAACCTGGACACATTTTCCACAGTTGTAGCAGCCAGAGTCACCATCACTGTCCCTGACCTCCCACATCCCGCAAGTCTCCTCCTCTCCTCCTCTCCTACTTGTGGCGTCGTCTCCTCTCCTCGCCGTAGATTCTTGAGCGAAAGACTCACTCTTTTCTCACAAGACACTTCCCTCAACCAGGCAGCTCCCCTAGAGCACACCTTGCTTATATTGGCTGGTTAATTGCCTAATTCGCCAATTTACCAATTTGCGAATTAAATTCCTCAGCCAATCCCCGCACTCCTTCACTCCCGCTTCCGACCTTGAAGGTATGTGTTCTCGGCTGGTTTTTAAACCAGCCGTTACTGACAAGAAACACTGAAAAGAGGTCAATAAATTTACAAAAAAACAATATTACTGCAAACAAAACAAAGACTGAAGACTCTAGTGCAATCTAGACAGTTTGTGGTTCAAAGTTTAGTTGGTGTTTGAAGTGTTTGTTGGGAAGAAGCTGTTCCTGATCTGGAGCTCACAGTTTTCAGACTCCTGTACCGTCTTCCTGGTGGCAGAAGTGAGTCTCTGATGATGCTAGCTGCCTTTTTGAGGCAGTATCTCCAAGAGATTCCTTTGATGGTGGAGATATTCGTACCTTTGATGGGCAGTACCGGGCAGTGTCCACCACATTTTGTAATCTCCTTCAGAGATATGTATGCCCAGGAACTTTAAATTGTTGACTTTCTCCACCACCGATGAAAACATGTTTGTGGATCTTTGGCCTTTCTCGTGTAAAGTCAACAATGAGCTTCTAGAGTCTTACTGATGTTCAGAGCAAGGTTATTTTTCTGGCACAATTCAATCAGGTGATCGATCTCCCTTTTATCGTGGAGCGGAGCGGGCGATGCCTTGCCCGGGTCACCGCGCTGGAGCTCCGGTGAGCTGAACACCGCCGAGATAAACATCGCGGAGCTGCGGGTCTGTGGAGCGGCCAGCTGCGGGCGGCGGCGCTGAACTTAAACATCGGGAGCCTGGGATCTCCCGATGAGATCACCAGTGGTGGAGCTCCATCCAACGAGGCCTTGTTGGCTTCGGAAGCCGCGGTCTCTGGTGATGGAAGCGGCCGTTCCAGGGTTCCCATGCCGCCAGAGTACAATCATCCAGCGAGAACGGCCTGGAGCATCGGGCCTCCATAAAGGCAACTGTGGAGGCCTCAATAGGCCCGACTATGGGTGGACATGGGATGGGGACTGGACATTGTGCCTTCCCTCATAATGGGAACCATTGTGGGGGGATGTTTTTATGTTTTTATGTTTAAATGTCTTTATTATTGTTATGTCTGTATTCTTTCTTTATGTGCTGCATGGCAAGAAGCATTTCACTACACCTAGGTGTATGTGACTAATAAAATAACCTTTGAACCTTTATATCTTTGCCCGTGATTTGTCCAACAATGCTGGTGTCATCGGCGAATTTAAAGGTGGAATTTGAACTGTGCTCGGCTACACAATCAGGGGCGTAGAGTGAGTACAGCAGGGGAGTGATCAAACAGCAGTGAGGTTCCCCTGGGCTGATGGTTGCCGAGGAGGAAGTGGTGCTAATTCATGCACATTGTGTTCTGTTGAAAACCATTTGCAAAAGGATATGCAGTGACAAACATTTGCTCACAATCCAAGGTTACACAAAAAGAGCTGGAGAAACTCAGCGGGTGCAGCAGCATCTATGGAGCGAAGGAAATAGGTAACGTTTCGGGCCGAAACCCTTCTTCTGAAGAAGGGTTTCGGCCCGAAACGTTGCCTATGTCCTTCGCTCCATAGATGCTGCTGCACCCGCTGAGTTTCTCCAGCTCTTTTTGTGTAACCTTCGATTCTCCAGCATCTGCAGTTCCCTCTTAAACACTGCTCACAATCCAGTTTGGCCAGGTCCACTTTTATTGAAGTTGGTGAAGAAGGAAATGGTGCTAGTTTGTGAGACTGTCAAAGAACATAGACTATAGAGAAACAAGGAAATGCAGATGCTGCTTCACCAAACAAGACAGAAAGGAGTGACTCAGTGGGTCAGCAAAATCTCTGGAGAACATGGATAGCTGATGTTTTGGGTCAGGACCCTACTTCATAACATAGAACAGTACACCACAGGGACAGGTCCATTAGCCCACAATGTCTCTGCTCAATATGACACTACGTTAAACTAATCTCCTCTGCCTGCACGCAATTCATATGCCTTGATTCATATTCATCTGTGGAATTCGCTGCCTCAGAGGGCGGTGGAGGCAGGTTCTCTGGATGCTTTCAAGAGAGAGCTAGATAGGGCTCTTAAAAATTGCGGAGTCAGGGGATATGGGGAGAAGGCAGGAACGGGGTACTGATTGGGGATAATCAGCCATGATCACATTGAATGGCGGTGCTGGCTTGAAGGGCCGAATGGCCTACTCGTGCACCTATTGCCTATTGCCTATTGTCTATTGTCTATTGTCTCCATTCATGGATATCCACTGCATATCATGTGTCCATCTAAAAGCCCCGTAAATGCCTCACATCTGCTTTCACCACCACATCTCACAGTGCATTTCAGGCACCCATTATCCTCTGTTTAAATATTTGCCTCGCACATCTACTTCAAATTTTGCCCCTCGCATCTTAAAGCTATGCTCTCTATTCATAGAGTGATACAGCATGGAAATAGGCCCCTCAACCCAACCTGCCCACACCGGCCAACATGTCCCAACTACACTAGTCCCTCTAAATCTGTCCTATCCATGTGCATTTGGACATTTCCATCTTGACTGTCCACCCAATCAACTGTTCTCTTAATTTTCTATCATTCAATCACATCTCCCATCCGCCTCCGGAGAAAACAATCCAAGTTTGTCTGACCTTTCCTTATAGCAATTACCCTCTGATCCAGACTGCAATCTGTTCAACCACTTCCGCATCGCCGTCACAAATTCCTGTAATGGGGCAACCAGAACTGCACACAATACTCCAAACACAGCCCAACCAAAATCCTATCAACCTGCAACATGACATCCTGACTCTTTAGAGATACAATGTGGAAACTGATCCTTTGGCCCACCGTGTCCATACTGAATGTGATCACCCCCTACACTAGAAACATAGAAACATAGAAACATAGAAAATACACTAGCACTATCCTACACACACAAGGGACAATTTACAATAGCCTACAAACCTGTATGACTTTGGAGTGTGGGAGGAAACTGGAGCACCTGGAGCAAACCCACACGATCCCAGGAAGAACATACAAAACTCCGTACAGACAGCACCCGTCATCACAAATCTGGATCTCATTCACTGGCAGAGCATACCATTCACCTTCTTTCCCACTCTATCTACTTGTGTTCCAAGTTCAGGTTGTAACGACCTTGGAGCCCAAGATCCCTTTGTACATCATTGGAGCTAAGGGGTTGCCATTAAATGTATATTTTTCCCAAAGTTCAACACCTCATACTTGCTCGATTTAAACTCCGTCTGCCATTTCTCCCCCCATTTCTGCAGTCTATCTACTGTATATCATACTGTTTATTGTGACAACCTATCTCACTGTCTGCAACTCCACCATATTTGGTGTCGTCTGCAAACCTATTAATTAACCTATCTACATTTATGGCCAGGTCATGTGCATGTATCTCAAACAACAGTGGTCCCAGCACAGATCCCTGCCAAACTCCACTGCTCACAGATCTCCACAGGGAATAATAACATTCCATCATAACCCTCTGTCTCATATGGGTAATCCAGCTCTGAATCCAAAAGACCAAGTTCCTGTGGACCCCATGCATCTTAATCTTCTGGATCAGCCAGACATGAAGAATGTATCTACTGCCTTACAAAAATGAATGCTGCCAGTACCCACTGCCCTACTCTCATCGAAGGTAGACACAAAATGCTGGAGTAACTCAGCGGGACAGGCGGCATCTCTGGAGAGAAGGAATGGATGGCGTTTCGGGTCCTACTCTCATCGATCTCCGTCATCACCTCCTCAAAAAATTAAATTGAGTTTGCAAGAATGGAACATTGTCAGGGAATGCACCTTCACCTTTCAATAGACAGAGTACAGTGTGTCCCTGCTCCTTACTGCTCAAATTCACATCTTTCACTTTTATAGTCAATCTCTGACAATCCACCATCCTGATGGATCGGCATCTGACACACATTGGTTCAGAATATCAGCCAAAGATCCAGAGTGTGGCTGGGATTGTGGCAGAACAGGCAGCTCAGAGTGGAGGAGGTTGGGGGCCAGACTGTGGGTGGGCTGCAAACCGAACCTGCACCTACTAGTGATCTGTGAGCAGTGGAGTTTTGCAGGGATCTGTGCTGGGACCACTGTTGTTTGAGATATATGTAAATGACCAGGATATAAATGTAGATGGGTTAATTAGTAGGTTTGCAGATGACACCAACCCAATGGTAGGAGAGTGTATGAAGGAACTGCAGATGCTGGTTTAATCCAAATATTGACACAAAATGCTGGGGTAACTCAGTAGGACAGGCAACATCTCCGGAGAGAAAGCATAGGTGACATTTCAGGTCAAGTCCCTTCTTCAGACTGACATCGCAGGGGGGAGAGCTATAGTTTTCAGACTGATGTCAGGATACAACAGGAATATGGGTAGCTTTGAATTCAGAGCAAATGTCTGCATCGTTTCCTTTAACGTCACCAGATTGACTGAAAGATTTATTAAACCGCTGTGTAACATATTTTAAAAATGTAGTTTAGTTTAGTTTAGTTTAGAGATACAGCGTGGAAACAGCGATCCCCGCACATTAACACTATAGCGATCCCCGCACATTAACACTATAGCGATCCCCGCACATTAACACTATCCTACACCCACTAGGAACTATTTTTACATTTATACCAAGCCAATTAACCTACAAACCTGTACGTCTTTGGAGTGTGAGAGGAAACCGAAGATCTCAGAGAAAACCCAGCTCATGGGGAGAACGTACAAACTCCATACAGACAGCGTCCAAAGTCAGGATCGAACCCGGGTCTCCGGCGTTGCATTCGCTGTTTCCGGCACAAACATGGGCTAATGGGCCCGTTCCTGTGCAGTACTATTCTATGTTCTTGGTATTAACAACTAGTAGTCTGGAAAATCATCCCAAAGGTGCCAGGTTATCGGATTTTTACTGTACCTGGAAAGTGAAAATCTGAGGTACACAAAAATGCTGGAGAAACTCAGCGGGTGCAGCAGCATCTATGGAGCGAAGGAAATAGGTGACGTTTCGGGCCAAAACCCTTCTTCAGACTGATGGGAGGAGGGGTGGAGAAGGAAGGAAAAAGGGAGGAGGAGGAGCCCGAGGCCGGGGGGATGGGAGGAGACAGCAAGGGCTAGCAAAATTGGGAGAAGTGAAAATCTGAGGTCGGTCTCCCAACTTCCCCCACACTGTCCGAGTACCCACCTCATTGTACCTTTGCTCAGCACTACTTGAGAAGGAGGCAAGCACAAAGCCCAGGTGCCGAAGGATCCACGTTCCAAGACAGTGAAATAACACAATAAAGTCCAAGACACGGAGAAGGATTTTGAAAGAAACAAGTCAAGCAGCATGGCATCCATCTGCTGTTGGCTTCAGAACCTGGTGCTCTTATGATTTAAGTTCTGTGCACAAAAGTAAATATATCATTAGTGCTAATAACAGGTCAATGAAAGTATAACCTCTGAGAGCTGAGTTTATTGAAGCAATGATAACAATCATCCCTCTCTTGAAAGCATACAGGTTGATGCTTGAACAACACGATACAATCATAAAGAAACGGTCTTCATGTTCTGTTCTAAACTGCCTGTGGCTATTAAGTAGCAATTTGTTAACTCAAAATTAATAAAAGTTTTCACAAACTTATTCAAATATAGTGTACTTGAGGGATAATGGATAAAAATATTTAATAGAAAGGAACAAGTTGGATGCAGGTAGTCACGGAGTCATGCATGGGTGGAAATCACTTTTAAAACATGGGGGGAGGGGACAAATTTCCTGGCGGCCTGATGGCAAGTGTGATTTATTATCTGAATGGTGGCCGATTGGGAAAGGGGGAGATGCAGCGAGACCTGGGTGTCATGGTACACCAGTCATTGAAAGTAGGCATGCAGGTGCAGCAGGCAGTGAAGAAAGCGAATGGTATGTTAGCATTCATAGCAAAACGATTTGAGTATAAGAGCAGAGAGGTTCCACTGCAGTTGTACAGGGTCTTGGTGAGACCACACTTGGAGTATTACGTACAGTTTTGGTCTCCTAATCTGAGGAAGGATATTCTTGCCCTAGAAGTAGTACAGAGAAGGTTCACCAGACTGATTCCTGGGATGTCAGGACTTTCATATGAAGAAAGACTGGATAGACTCGGCTTGTACTAGCTAGAATTTAGAAGATTGAGGGGGGATCTTATAGAAACTTACACAATTCTTAAGGGGTTGGACAGGCTAGATACAGGAAGATTGTTCCCGATGTTGGGGAAGTCCAGAACAAGGGGTCACAGTTTAAGGATAAAGGGGAAATCTTTTAGGACTGAGATAATAAAAAAAAATTTGACACAGAGATTGGTGAATCTGTGGAATTCTCTGCCACAGAATGTAGTTGAGGCCGCTTCATTGGCTATATTTAAGAGGGAGTTAGATGTGGCCCTTGTGGCTAAAGGGATCACCGGGTATGGAGAGAAGGCAGGTACGGGATACTGAGTTGGATGATCAGCCATGATCATATTGAATGGCGGTGCAGGCTCGAAGGGCCAAATGGCCTACTCCTGCACTTATTTTCTATGTTTCTATGTTTCCATGACAACTAACAATTTTATTTCCTCCCCCCCCCCCCCCCCCCTCTCCCCTTGACAACAAGAAGCACATTTTATTTATTGTTTAAACACAGTAATACCATCTGGTTACCTGCATAATGCACACAATAAGCTCCAACGCACAAAACACCAGACAATCTGTATTTTTTCAGTTTATTTGCAGTTCTATTGTTTTTTGATCTTTGTACATTTATCAGTGCTATTTTAGCAGCGGTGTCGAATAAGTCATACTTTTTTTCCCCCGCAGACGATACATTACTCTCAAATCACATATCTTACCCCTCTACATAAAAACAAAGTGTCAATGCCTCTTCAAGGTCCACTAATCACCCATAGCTTCAGTTGCAGGTACAGCTGAAGGGATTTGGCGCTCTGAACAATGACCGCATTAGAAGATCATCTGAGCATCTTGAAATCACTCATGAGCAGGATTGAAAGATCGCCGGGCGACACCGTATCGATCTGCCCACATCGCAAAGAGTGGAAAAGAATGAAATGGAAATTGCAAATTATTCAACTGCAACCTTCCCCCTTTCCCGACACAAAAGCAGCAATAACATATTTACCACATGTTTAATCTTTTTCCCGAATATGCGTAAAAGAAGCAGTATACATATATATATATATATAACCTTCCCCTTCTTCTGACCATGTCTTATGCAATATTCAGCAAGCCAGCCTGGACAATTAGTTTGGTGTGACAGTTGTGTAGGAAAGAACCAGGTGCTGGTTTAAACTGAAATGGACACAAAAAGCTGAAGGAACTCAGTGGAACAGGCAGCATCTCTGGAGAGAAGGAATGGGTGACGTTTCGGGTCGAGACCCTTCTTCAGACCTGAAGAGTGAGTCTGAAGGGTCTAGATCCGAAACGTCACCCATTCCTTCTCTCCAGTGATGCTGCCTGTCCCACTGAGTCATTCCAGCATTTTGTGTCTGCCTTTGGTGTGACAGTTGTCTCATTTCATCGGCTTCATGCATTGCGCGCATGGAAGAGACACTAGACATTTACATGTTTACGTGCCGCTTGCATCTGTTCATCCAAACATGCTCTTAATGAAATCTCACATCTTTGCGAGGGAGGGATGGATTGGATGGAACCACCGGCTAAAGCAAAGGCATGATTAGGACAGGGAAATAATGCCACCACTTAATTAACCAGGTTCCCGAATGTAAGAACTATTTATACATGTACCATTTTTGTTTTTAAATCAATGTAACTATTTTTGGATTTTTATTGCCGACCCCGTCCTGTGGGAAGGGTTTGCGGCTGCTGGTTTCATAGTGCCTTCATTGTTGGTAGGTGCTGACCTTTCACATGGACCGCTGTCAGAGACAGTTTTCCCAACTTCCATAGCCGCTCTGCATTAGTGGAGTCAGATGTGAAAGTATCTCTTGACACTGGCGCTGGAGATTTTCAGCATGGAGGCAGCCATGCTCATAAACATAGCAGGTGATAGAGTGATACAGTATGGAAACAGGCCCTTCTACCTGACTTGCCCACACCGGCCAACATTTAGGGATGTGATGTGAATTTTAAAAATCCGATACCCGTTTAAATCTTTCAAAAGCTACAACCACAATGTGACAAATAACACTAAATAAAACTGAAGCAAATAAAGGCAAACAGAAGAACTAACATTGGAGGAGAGAGAGAGAAAATAATACACATAAACTTTTCACAAACTCACAAAAACATACATAAAGAAAATTTAGATAAACTAACAAAAATAAAGATACTTACATTTTTAAAATTCCTATAACATCCCTAAATGATGGGTAAAAATGTCTAAATAACGTGGGTGAATGAGGGATTGTTCCTGCACGCTAGGAAGAAGCCCTTGTACCTGCACACGGTCCGGAGCCCTTAATGACAGTTTTAAGAAATTCTCAAGGCACAATTATATTTACTGAGGAATGTTATCAATGTATTGGTGACACATTGTATAACTACTTGTTAACTACTGGCACTTAACAAGCGTTAACAGTGGTAGTTAACAAATCGTTTTCGTCTCAGAGGAACCAAGTGATAAACAACTCCAATCGTTCGCTTTTTATAAATGTTAAATTCTAAGGAGATTTTGCTGCAACCTGTTTCACAAAACATGGGGGGGGGGAGGTGTCCCCCACCTCTCAAAACATGGGGGAACAGAGTCCTCCTGTCCCACCCAGGATTTCCACCCATGGGTCAGTCATGGAGACAGGCCACACAATGCACTGACACTATGTTGATCATCAAGTAGAAACACTGGATCTGGATATGGATATGTGACATTTTGGGTCAAGACCCTTCTTCAGATTGATGTAGTGAGGGAAGGGGGGGGAGTGGGGGGGGGGAGAAAGCTGTAATTCTCCAATTTCAGATCACTAACCTACCAAATCCCCCCCCCCCCCCCCCAGCACTTTGTGTGCGACAATTAACTACCCAGTTACCCTAATAATACATGAATCCCATTCTATTCTCCCCACATTCTCATAAATGCCCCAATATACTAGCACCCACCTATACGCAGGGGGAAATTTACAGTAGGGAGACACACAATGCTGGGGTAACTCAGCGGGTGATGCAGCATCACTGGAGAGAAGGAATGGGTGATGGTTCGGGTCAAGACACTTTTTCAGACTGGGCAATTTACAGCGGTCAGTTAAGCTACCCATCCAGATGTCGTTGGGACGCCACAGGAAGGGCATGCAAAGTCCATGTAGTCATTCTTGACTGGAAACTAGATCTGTGGTGATGAGAGGCAGAAGCTCTAGCAGCTGCTCCACAGTGCCGGGGAATATAAATACTAGCACTCACCATTATAGTGACTATCAGGTTCTTGAACCAATCTGCACCACCCTAATTCCACTTCAGCAACAGAGCACAATTAACTATCTTTTGCACCATTATGGTCTTATTTCCTAATTGTGTTTTTTTTGCACCAATATCTTCCTTTTGTAGTCAATTTCTTTTCACTGCCTTGTAGAATTTATGTGTAACATTATAATTTATGTATAAATCATGTTTCTATGTGCCCGTGATATGCTGTAAGCATTGTGTCTGTACCTCACTGTTCCATAGAAAATAAGTGCAGGAGGAGGCCATTCTGCCCTTCTAGCCAGCACCGCCATTCATTGTGATCATGGCTGATCGTCTCCAATCAATAAACAGTGCCTGCCTTCTCCCCATATAACCATATAACATAGAACCATATAATAATTACAGCACGGAAACAGGCCATCTTGGCCCTACAAGTCCGTGCCGAACAATTTTTTTTTTCCCCTTAGTCCCACCTGCCTGCACTCATACCATAACCCTCCATTCCCTTCTCATCCATATGCCTATCCAATTTATTTTTAAATGATACCAATATCCCTTGACTACACTAGCCCCTAGAGCTCTATCTAACTCTATCTTAAATCCATCCAGTGATTTGGCCTCCACTGCCCTCTGTGGCAGGGAATTCCACAGATTCACAACTCTGGGTGAATTTTTTTTTTCACACCTCAGTCTTAAATGACCTCCCCTTTATTCTAAGACTCTGGCCCCTGGTTCTGGACTCGCCCAACATTGGGAACATTTTTCCTGCATCTAGCTTGTCCATACCCCCTCATCCTTCTGAACTCCAGTGAATACAAGCCTAGTCTTTTCAATCTTTCCTCATATGACAGTCCCGACATTCCATGGATCAATCTCATGAACCTATGCTGCACTGCCTCAATCACAAGGATGTCCTTCCTCAAATTCGGAGACCAAAACAGTACGCAATACTCCAGATGTGGTCTCACCAGAGCCCTATACAACTGCAGAAGAACCTCTCTACTCCTATACTGAAATCCTCTTGTTATGAAGGCCAACATTCCATTAACTTTCTTCACTGCCTGCTGTACCTGCACGCCAACTTTCAGTGACCGGTGTACAAGGACACCCAGGTCTCGCTGTACCTCCCCCCTTACCTAACCTAACCTCATTGAAATAATAATCTGCCCCGTTGTTTTTCCACCAAAGTGGAAAACCTCACATTTATCTATATTATACTGCATCTGCCATGCATCTGCCCACTCACTCAACCTGTCCAGGTCACCCTGCAACCTTCTAACATCCTCTTCACAGTTCACACTGCCACCCATCTTTGTGTAATCCACAAACTTGCTAGTGTTGCTCCTAATTCCCTTCTTCCAAATCATTAATATATATGGTAAACAGTTGCGGCCCCAACACCGAACCTTGCCGCACTCCACTCACCACTGCCCGCCATTCTGAAAAGGACCCGTTCACTCCTACTCTTTGCTTCTTGTCTGCCAACCAATTTTCTATCCACGTCAACACCCTATCCCCAATACTATGTGCTCTAATTTTAGTCACCAGTCTCCCGTGCGGGACCTTGTCAAAGGCTTTCGATTATTACCTCTTTAATAATTGACTCCAGCATCTGTGCTACCACCGATGTCAGGCTAACTGGTTTGTAATTCCCCATTTTTCTCTCTCGCTCCTTTCTTGAAAAGTAGGATAACATTAGCATTCATAGCAAAATGATTTGAGTATAGGAGCAGAGAGGTTCTACTGCAGTTGTACTGGGTCTTGGTGAGACCACACCTGGAGTATTGTGTACAGTTTGGGTCTCCAAATCTGAGGAAAGACATTCTTGCCATAGAGGGACTACAGAGAAGGTTCACCAGACTGATTCCTGGGATGTCAGGACTTTCGTATGCAGAAAGATTGGATAGACTCGGCTTGTACTCACTAGATTTTAGAAGATTGAGGGGAGATCTTATAGAAACGTCCAAAATTCTTAAGGGGTTGGAGAGGCTAGATGCAGGAAGATTGTTCCCGATGTTGGGGAAGTCCAGGACAAGGGATCACAGCTTAAGGATAAGGAGGAAATCCTTTAAAACCGAGATGAAAAAAACTTTTTTCACACAGAGAGTGGTGAATCTCTGGAACTCTCTGCCACAGAGGGTAGTTGAGGCCTGTTCATTGGCTATATTTAAGAGGGAGTTAGATGTGGCCCTTGTGGCTAAAGGGATCAGAGGGTATGGAGAGAAGGCAGGAATGGGATATTGAGTTGGATGATCAGCCATGATCATATTGAATGGCGTTGCAGGCTTGAAGGGCTGAACGGCCTACTCCTGCACCTAATTTCTATGTTTCTATGTTTCTATGAGAAAAACATTTTTCACACAGAGAGTGGTGAATCTCTGGAACTCTCTGTCACAGAAGGTAGTTGAGGCCAGTTCATTGGTATTATTTAAGAGGGAGTTAGATGTGGCCCTTGTGGCTAAAGGGATCAGGGGGTATGGAGAGAAGGCAGGTACAGGATACTGAGTTGGATAATCAGCCATGATCATATTGAATGGCGGTGCAGGCTCGAAGGGCCGAATGACCAATTCCAGCACCTATTTTCTATGTTTCTATGTTTCTATCCACCAATCCAGAGGAACTGATCCTGAATCTATTGAACATTGGAAAATGATCATCAATGCGTCCACTATTTCTAGAGCCACCTCTCTGAGGACCCTGGGATGCAGTCCATCAGGCCCCGGGGATTTATCATCCTTCAGTCCCATTAGCCTACCCAATACTATTTCTCGCCTAATGAAAATATATTCCTCTACCCCCTTAGATCCTCTGTCCTCCAGTACATCTGGGAGATTGTTTGTGTCTTCCTTAGTGAAGACAGATCCGAAGTACCTGTTCAACTCTTCTGCCATTTCCTTGTTCCCCATAATAATTTCACCCATGTCTGCCTTCAAGGGACCCACATTTGACTTTGCTACTCTTTTTCCCTTAACATATCTAAAGAAGCTTTTACTGTCCTTCTTTATATTCCTGGACAGCTTCCCTTCGTACTTCATCTTTTCAGCCCGTATTGCCCGTTTTGTTTCCTTCTGTTGTCCTATGAAAGTTTCCCAATCCTCTGGCTTTCGCCTACTCTTTGCTGTGTTATACATCTTTTATTTTAGTTTTATTCTATTCCTAACCTCTCTTGTCAGCCACGGTTGCCTCCTACTCCCCTTAGAATCTTTCTTCCTTTTTGGAATGAAATGATCCTGTGTCTTCCGGATTATGCCCATTGATGTTCCACCATCATTCCTGCTAGGATCCCTTTCCAATTTACCTTGGCCAGCTCCTCTCTCATGCCTTCATAATCCTCTTTGTTCAGCTGCATCACTGCCACTTCCAATTTAACCTTCTCCTTCTCAAACTGCAGATTAAAACTAATCATATTATGATTAATACCTCCAAGCGGTTCCTTTACATCAAGTTCTCTGATTAACGTGCTTGTGTATATGTCAATGTCAATGTATATGTCAATAAACTTCACTTGACTTTACTTGATTGACTGCATTTGTTTGTTACAATTAATTGAAGTCTATGTAATTCGGCAGTGATATCGTTGCTGCCTTACAGACCCGGATTTGATCCTGAATATGGGTGCTGTCTAAACTAAGTACATCCTTCTAAACTAAAATTCAGTAATCTTTTCTGAACAAGTTCACATCAGGTTCAGGGCTTGGTAAAATGACCAGCAAGCACATTTATTTTAAGGAAAATCCCGCTGTGGAGGGATATTTTTTATGTTTAATGTTAAGTTCTATAGTGTTGTGTTTATCTTATTTGTGTGCTGCAATGGCAACTCAAATTTCACTGCACCAATTGGTGTATGTGACAATAAATGTCCTTTGTCCTTCGTCCTTTGTTATTTAGGCCCCGATACGAATCGGCCTTGTCAATTCGTTAAATCATGGCAGCGGCTACAAGCCAATCGATAACAATCCAGAAGCATCCACTCAAGATAATCAAATTCTTTTTTTTTGTGCAATCATGTCATGAACATCTAAATCATCTATATTTTGTGTTATTGTCTATCCATGACCAATATTTTCATACTAAATATCCACCGCAGTTTTAGTCAGATGTATTGTGCAAAAAATAATGATTTAATAGTAAGATTAAACGAGTACTTACCAGTACGAAGTTTGATCTGTATTTTATGAGGAGTTACGGTGAGGGATTAAGTGAAGACCCCAGCTCCAGTGCGCATGCGGCATACTTCGAAGCAGCGGTGTGAAATCACAGAATAGACACAATATTTGAAGTAAGATAGTAAAGATCACGAGACATCAGTTTACTAGTTTGATCTATATAATGAGGGTGGGAGCGGCGGGCACTTAATCCCTCACCGTAACTCCTCATAAAATACTGATCAAACTTCGTACTGGTAAGTACTCGTTTAATCTTACTATTTTACTTCGGAGTCACGTGAGTGATTCCGTGAAGACTTCAAAGGTCTGTGATTTCAAACCGTGTAACAGTTTTTATTTCACTCACTGCCGAAGTTTATGAGGGAGGAAGTGTTATCGTAATCAACCAGTGGATCTGATTTCAAAAGAAACAGAAAGGTATTTGTTAACAATAACAACATAAAAGAGCTCCTCTGAGCTTAAATTAATATTGCAGTTTGTAATATTCTCCTGCAATTAATCAGGTTTATCAACGGTTTATAATAAAAAATGTTCTGAACGCCGTTCCCTTGACCATTCTGTTGTATGGAAAATGTGGTCAACCGGGATGTCCATTCGTTCAGCCGCTGATACCAATGCTGCCCTAGTGGAATGGGATTAAATGTATTATTATCTATTCCGGCAGTTTTCAGTACCTGTTTGAGCCACCTTGGAGTGGTTTGGCTCATACCCCGTCTTGGGTTACTGTGGTTGACCCATAGGCTTTCCTCTCCCTCTAAGATTGTGGGTTGTGTCTATATATAGTAGTAGATGGGTCACCACACTCAACCTGGATTCTGGTGGGTAGGCCCGGAATCCCACCAGTGAATTGGGCGTTCCTGGTCCATATAGTCATATAACGACTACAGCACGGAAAACACAGGCGATCTCGACCCTACTAGTTCGAGCCGAACTCATAATCTCGCCTAGTCCCATATACCTGCGAGTTAGATTTTACCAGACCTAAATATGAACGTGATGCGTCTGGGGTAATCACCATGTTATCCAGTCTGGTTTATGGAGTGACCGGACTCTGTGAGCGTGTACAAGAGCCATAAGCATGAGCGTTTTTTGAAACATAGATTAAGCGAGCTGAGGGATCTGGCTGGTGCCATTCTCTGAGATATGTCAATATCACACCAATATCCCATACATGGGTATATACCTGGGTGTTTGGGGCTTATATTATAGTTGCCCTTCATAAGTTACCTTCAGTGGATGGGATCCCATGCTCTGCTGACATGCTGTTTTAGATAAGCAGATAAGGCGCTCCATGCTGTATTTACGGCACTGTAACTCACCTTTTAGTCATGGTGTAGATGTTCCAGGAACTCCAATACGTCAGTGGTTGAATAGTTCGTTGTCCCTGCGTCGTGGCAGTATTTTACCCATGTTAGCTTTTAGTGACTGTTCGCAGGGATGCCGACATGGTGGTAATGGTTCCTTTGGATAATCCCAGTCCCTGGTAAGGTCTATTCAAAACCTGCACCCAGGAGTTTGATGTTTCCCTGGCATGGGTGGCTTATGCCTGATACTGGGTTGAGTCAGCAACCATGGTCCACTAGGGAAATCCATAGGTGACTCGCCCACCGTGTCGTAATGAACTGGGAACCATGGCTGTGTAGGCCGGTCGGGCACGATCAATATCTCGGAGACAGATCCCATCTGTATTGTAAAGTGCCCGTCTGATGAGGCAGAAGGGAGGAAGGCAAAGCAAAATTCCCCCTTCCAGCGTGTAGGCATCTATCGCTGCTGCCTCTAATCTGGTTCCTTAGTCACATACATAGGTTACTGGTGATTCCGTCTTGTGCAACCAATTGATATCTGGCTTTCAAACTGCTTAATAACTTTAGCAGATATTTTGGGTTTGACATCTATTCAATGTAATCATAAATTTTACCCCGTGACATGGTGTCTCCCACTGTGTTCTAGCTTCCTAGGACATAGGCATCTGATAGTTAAAATGTCTTTTGACACACCATTGCCAGATTTGTTTGACCAATTTGTTGCACAATAATGATTATTATGCTCCCCATATGGTTGATATAAGCCACCACCATAGTATTATCAATCCGTAACCACATATGTACGTGCTGCATTTGAAATGGATATGCTTTTTAGCCCAATAGGCGATCACCAATCCCAAGTAGTTGATGCCCGGTATGTGTAGTAACGATGTTTGTGAATTGGTCCATCTGTTACCTGTGCTGGATATGGAGTTTAGTTGCTCCCCAGCCTAAAGTACTGGCATTGGTTTTTAAATAACCAAGTTGGGATTGGTGATGATAATAGGGCTGAAAACTATGCCAAATATATGTCTGCCCACCACCTTAATTGTGATATAGCTTCAGTGGGTACATTCATGATTTGATTATAGTGACCCAAGTATCTTGGCAAAGTAACAGTCATATGGACGGAATTATTATTGAAGCCCAGATAATCCTTGGTAGTAACGCTTCAATTCTGGTTTATCTGGGCGTGGGATGAACCTCAGCTTTAGGGAGCTGTTTCGTAGCTAGAACTGCTGCCACAGCTAATTCCTTTGTTTCCCCTAATATGAGGATATCATCCAATATATGCCATGATCTTGTTTTCTTAATATTTTCATGGCCATTTATAATAGTTTAGGGCTGAGGTTTAGACCATATGAAATGCTATATGCTCCCATGGTTGCCCTAACCGGGATATCCATGATCCAGGTAAATATTTTTAGGTATCTATAATGATCCTAGTGTATGGGTATAAGATAGTTAGCATCTTCCATATCAATGCTCCCCATAGGTATCCTTGGGAGATCAGATGTCTGGCAGTGACAAAACCCCGTCTCCATCTTAAAGTGGATATACTCAACAGATTTATTTAGTGATATTAGATCAATGATGATGCTACATTCACCATCTTTTATAGTTTTGGTGAATATATTCGATACAAATTCCAATGGTTCATTTTTACTCCCAATCCGTTTAGTAATGAGCCTTTTTAGTTCAGCTTGCCTTCTCACTTCTCTTTTCTTAGAGGGAGAAAATGCCCTTTGGGCGCATTGCTGAACTGGCGGTAATATGCCCAATTTGAATTCGTTTTTATCCTCTAATACTGTTGAGTATATTTTAGTTATTTGTGACAGCATCCCATGCTTTATCCACAAGTGTAAATGCCCCCCCCATGCAGTTAGTAGAACACCCTTGTTTTAGTGTAAACTGGGAGGAACCAGACTACCTACCTCCATGCTTGTTGTTTTTTCATGAAGGCGTAGTTTGCTGGTATGCTGGTGCTGTCGGTGGGGTGGCGCATCTTCCCACGGCTCCGCTCTGGGCCCCGTCTAAAAAGAACTATGGGGGTAATGTGAAGCGGTCGCCAGGCTTTCACCAGTCCTTGTTTGATATCGCTGGTGGATGCCGAGGGGTGCTGCCAGCTGGGTGTTGGATGCGATGTCCTGCTCGTCCCATAGCCTGCCTTCATGAGGCGCACAGGTTTAGCTGCCTCTCTTCCCGCAGCAGCGGTTTGCATAGCCCCATATATTCGGGGTTGCGGGCAGGTCTATATGCACCATTGTTCAGTCGAATATCCCAAATTTGGGAACATCTTAGGCGTCAGCACCCTGGTAGTGCAAAGGGATAGTCCTTATCCTGGGAGAATATAATCCGTGGAAAAGGCGAGCAAAGGTGGTAACATCTTGACCTTCTGTAGAATTCGCTGCTTGTCTGCGAGTCTACTAGACCCAGCTGCCTGCGGATTTGCCTCTGGAAAGGCCTGTTCCTGCAGGGCTTTTGTTGGGAAGATGGTTGCGTGGAGGAGCCATGTAGTGGCCCACGACACCCAGTAGCTCTTCCTGATCCTGCTCCCCTGGCATACTGCTGTTCTCGTCCGCCTGCCCAGCGTTTAAGCCAGCCCAGCCCTGGCCTCCTTAGCTAGCCTCAAAAGAGGGAGCAAAAGGGTGCGCTAAATTGGAGGAGGCATAGCTCAAACTCCGCTGTTGCATCAATCCCTCGACAAGGGAGATGGCTAGTGCAATAGCACTGGGGTAGGAGTCAGCTCCCTGGCATTCAGCCAGTGCCCCTTTCCTGGAGGTAAATTCCATGACCTCCTCTGGCTTGGGGAGACAGATACTCTTATTTTTGCCTTCTCCAACCTGTGCCAGTTTTGGAGGAAGTTGGCTCCTGTAGAACCTGTAAATTGGTAAGATTTTTCTCTTACCTGCATGTAGAGGCTGCCTGCCGTTTTCCAGGCGGCATTGTGGCGGTTCCCGGGCGGCGATTCTCCTTGTCAGGAGTCTGCAGGGCTGCCGGTCGGGTTTTTTTAATTTCCCGCCGGTCCGCTGCTGTTACCAAACAGCTGTTCAGCGGACCGGCATTAGCGCAGCTCCTTGCAGCGGTCCGCAGCGTTTGCGGTCCGGGTAGCGCCTTTTCCCCGTCCACTGTCGGCTCCACGCTGGAGTCGAAACGGGGCCGCTCACCATGCCTCACTTTGCTCCCCCTGGAGCAAAAAACACAAGGCCCGATTAAGGTAAGTACTTACCTTTCGTCCCTGGATGCGGGAGCTGCCGACTCCCGCTGGCCGCGTTCTGCACGCTGTGCGATTATGTCGCATGCGCACTGGAGCTGGGGTCTTCACGGAATCACTCACGTGACTCCGAAGTAAAATTATCTTGAGAGTGGATGTTTCTGGATTAATTTATGGGAATTAAACATTAAACATTAAACATCCTTCCATTTGGCATATAAATTCGACAATGTGAGATTTAAAAATCATGTTATGTTGTGAATTCTTGTGTGAATGGGATCAGTTGGTTATTTGTTATTTGGATACTTTGGCTATTTTAAAATGTTAGCCTTTTCTTAAGAAATGGATCGGTGTTTAAATCTAATACAGGTGCACAACATTTTATCCGGTGTTCCGGAAACCGAAAAACTCCGAAAACCGGCCATTTTTTCCAGATGTCGTCTGCGCACCAAAGCTCGCGTTTGGCGCCAAACTTGACCCGAAACGACCCACGTTCAACCCAGGTCTGTACTACTGTAGCGGCTGCCTCCTCCCTGGAGACCGGGGAGACACTTAAACATCTGTAAATCATTGCATAAATGTTAGTCAGTTAATTTGGAGGGCTTTTATGTGAAGGGGGGGTGACGGGGTAAACTTTAATTCTTAGTCCCCTACCTGGTCGGAGAGGCGGGGAGCGGTCAATGCCTTACCGGGTCGCCGTGCAGTAAGCTCCGCAGCGCTGTGGCCGGTGGGGCAGTGGGCGGCGCCGGTTG
This sequence comes from Leucoraja erinaceus, assembly GCF_028641065.1. Classification (NCBI taxonomy): domain Eukaryota; kingdom Metazoa; phylum Chordata; class Chondrichthyes; order Rajiformes; family Rajidae; genus Leucoraja; species Leucoraja erinaceus. Next base: position 221,485 of record NC_073401.1, on the reverse strand, counting down.
TAGCTCCGACCCCGGCAACTCTACCCCTGGCTGCAAGGCGCTCCAAATCCAGCGCGGCCCGCGGCCGGACGCCCCAGCTCCGTGAATGTCGGGAGTCGGCGGCGTCGCAGCGCTGGGATACCAGCGGGGAGCGGGCAATGCCTTACCGGGTCGCCGTGCGGCAAGCTCCGGGGCGCTGTGGCCGCCGACCCAACATTCGCGGGGCGTCGCTGGATTTGGAGCCGCGCAGCCAGGGGTAGAGTTGCCGGGGTCGGAGTTCCAACCGGCGCCGCCCGCGGCCGGACGAAGCCCCCAGCTCCGCGAGGTTGGGAGTCGCCGACCAGGTAGGGGACTAAGAATTAAAGTTTCCCCCTTCACCCCTACTCCACCACCACCACATAAAATCCCTCCAAACTAACTGACTAACATTTATGCAATGATTCTCCCGGTCTCCGGGGAGGAGGCAGCTGCTCCAGACTTTTCAAGCCGCCCGCGCTACCTACCTAATCTACGCTAAAAATCTTACATTCGGAAATCCGAAAATGTCCGAAATCCGACAAGTGTCTGGTCCCAAGGCTTTCGGATAAAAGGTTGTGCACCTGTAATTGAATTTAGATGAATTTAATAGATTTGATGTAACTAATCAATATGAATTTTTTGTTGGGTCTTTACTATTTGTTTTAACGTTTAAAAAACATACTTGTTTTGTAAATGGTTTTTTAGAAGCAGATTGGATGCAAATTTAATTCAGATTTTGCAATATAATTGTCAATAAGGAACAATTCTTTAAGAAATATTTCCCAACTATTATACAGAATTTTTTTTCTTCACTCAAGTCGACCCCATTTTGTGAAAACGTTTCTTCACGTGAGAACATTTTCATCACGTTTTTCTTTCTAATAACTGTTGAAGATTAATTTTACTTTTTGTTTTCAGATTCTAATCTGAGCATGAGTAAACGATTTGAAAGTGGTGCTAGCAAGCGCAAGAGAAAGAGACTTGAAAATGATACCATATAACCATATAACAATTACAGCACGGAAACAGGCCATCTCGACCCCTCTAGTCCGTGCCCAACACATATTCTCCCCGTCCCATACACCTGCGTTCAGACCATAACCCTCCATTCCCTTCCCATCCATATAACTATCCTATTTATTTTTAAATGATAAAAACGAACCTGCCTCCACCACCTTCACTGGAAGCTCATTCCACACTGCCACCACTCTCTGAGTAAAGAAGTTCCCCCTCATGTTACCCCTAAACTTCTGTCCCTTAATTCTCAAGTCATGTCCCCTTGTTTGAATCTTCCCTACTCTCAGTGGGAAAAGCTTATCCACGTAATCTCTGCTTATCCCTCTCATCATTTTAAAGACCTCTATCAAGTCCCCCCCTTAACCTTCTGCGCTCCAAAGAATAAAGCCCTAACTTGTTCAACCTTTCTCTGTAACTTAGTTGCTGAAACCCAGGCAACATTCTAGTAAATCTCCTCTGTACTCTCTCTATTTTGTTGACATCCTTCCTATAATTAGGCGACCAAAATTGTACACCATACTCCAAAATTGGCCTCACCAATGCCTTGTACAATTTTAACATTACATCCCAACTTCTATACTCAATGCTCTGATTTATAAAGGCCAGCACACCAAAAGCTTTCTTTACCACCCTATCTACATGAGATTCCACTTTCAGGGAACTCTGCACAGTTATTCCCAGATCCCTCTGTTCACCTGCATTCTTCAATTCCCTACCATTTTCCATGTACGTCCTATTTTGATTTGTCCTGCCAAAATGTAGCACCTCACATTTATCAGCATTAAACTCCATCTGCCATCTTTCAGCCCACTCTTCTAACTGGCATAAATCTCTCTGTAGACTTTGAAAATCTACTTCATTATCCACAACCCCACCTATCTTAGTATCATCTGCATACTTAATAATCCAATTTACCACACCATCATCCAGATCATTGATGTACATGACAAACAACAGTGGACCCAACACAGATCCCTGTGGCACCCCACCAGTCACTGGCCTCCAACCTGACAAACAACCATCCACCATTACTCTCTGGCATCTCCCATTCAGCCACTGTTGAATCCATCTTGCTACTCCACCATTAATACCCAACAATTGAACCTTCTTAACCAACCTTCCGTGAGGAATCTTGTCAAAGGCCTTACTGAAGTCCATGTATACAACATCCACTGCTTTACCCTCATCAATTTCCCGAGTGACATCTTCAAAAAATTCAAGAAGATTAGTCAAACATGACCTTCCAGGCACAAATCCATGTTGACTGTTCCTAATCAGACCCTGTTTAGCCAGATGCTTATATATATTATCTCTAAGTATCCTTTCCATTAATTTGCCCACCACTGACATCAAACTAACAGGTCTATAATTGTTAGGTTTACTCTTAGACCCCTTTTTAAACAATGGAACAACATGCGCAGTACGCCAATCCTCCGGCACTATTCCCGTTTCTAATGATACGGTAAAGAAGTTAAGACCAATCATTGCTTTCTTGGATCAGCCACTTACAGAGGCAACAAGTGCCAGCGGTGAAGCAGATACATTGCTACTAACACAATGAAATCAGTCTGGTGGAGCTATCCAGCCAACTACTAGCATTCAACCAGACGAAAATCTCCCTGAAGCAGAAACAGCGTAGCAGGATGTGGAACAGCAAGCTGAATATGAGGAAGCAGCCACGACGCCGGCTCAAAATGAAAATATAGAACTGACTGATGATGCCAAACATATATCTACTGTAACAGACGTTGGTTTGTGGACAGAATTATCACATGAGGACATATCCTATTGTGTTGAAAGGGGCCCCTCTCAAGTTCAGCATTGTTGTGGACCATTTTCAAATTCCAAGTGGGAGTATAAAAAGCAGTCTAGATTTTCACAAAGGCTCTTTTTTATTCAACAAAAGTCAATGGAGAAACATAGAGCTGAGAGTGGCTTGTGTATTCTCCCTCAAAAGGCCGGATATATTGCTTTGTTTGTAAACTCTTTCCAAACATTGCATCTTATTCTTCTGCTGCATCTTTAGCTTCTGAAGGGTTTGATGATTGGTGAAACCCCTACCTTATCCAAACTCATGAAAACTCAGAGAAACACAGGAATGCCATGTTGACCTCCTTAACAAGAAAGTGAGAGCAAACGTTAACTTCAAAGCTACAGGAACAATTAAAAGCAGAGCAGCAGTACTGGCGGCATGTCATGGAGAGATGGTGGCATGTTATGCCATGCACTCTTGCAGAACAAGGCTTACCATTCAGAGGAGACAATGAACAATTTGGATCTCCAAATAACGGCAATTATCTTGGACTTTTAGAGCTAGTTGCAAAATTGGATCCATTTTTACTGGCTCATATCAATCGGTATGGAAACTCCGGATCAGGAAATCCCTCTTATTTGTCAAAAACTGTATGTGAGGAAATAATCAACTCATGGCAAAAAAAGTTAAGGATGCAATTCTGGCTGACTTGAAAAAGGCTGGATATTTCAGCTTGTCAGTGGATTCGCCCCTGACATTTCACATACTAATCAGTTGACTTTAATTATTAGATATGTATCACCTGAAGACGGTTTACCAAGTGAGAGATTTTTAACTTTCCTTGAGCTAAAGGACCACTCAGGAGAAAGCATGGCTGATTTTGTGTTTAACTATCTCACTACTGAGCTTGAAATTGACTTTAGAAAATGCAGAGGGCAGTCTTATGACAATGCTGCCAACATGGGTATGCAGCAAAATATCATCCAAAAAAACAAATTTGCAAGATTTATTCCATGCGCTGCTCAGTCATTTAATTTGGTGGGCCGTTCGGCTGTTGATTGGTGCCTAGATGCAGTGAGCAGTTTTGGAATTATCAATGAAATTTATACCTTCTTTTCATCCTCCACAAAGAGATGGGCAGTTCTAAAATAATTTTTGCAACCTCAGTCAAAAGTACCTACATATTTGTCAGACACGAGGTGGGAGCCACATGCAAAAGCTACAGAAGCTATTTTGGAAAGTTACAGCGCTATCACCGATGCCCTCGGTCATTTGTACTCTGATGTTAATGTGAAGGGTAATACCAGGCTTCAAGCTAACAATCTTTTGCAGAAAATGGAAGAACTGGAATTTGTGTTTATGCTGCATTTTTGGACCCGTGTGCTAGGTCATTTTCACAAGGTCAACAAAGTCATTCAGAAATCAAAACCGCTTTTGAGTACTTGTGCAAGTTTGTACAGTTCACTTCAGGATTTTGAAAGCAAAATTAGAGAAGATTTTGATGAGCTTGAGCAACAAGCAAAGGCCATCTTGCCAGATGTTAACTACAGAACTGTCACAGGGAGACAGAGAGTAAGGAAGTGGCAAGGAAATGAAGGAAGTGCACCTGGGCCTGATGCTTTAGATAAACTCTCTTCAAGAGATAAGTTTAGGATTAAATCCTTTATTCTTATACGAGATGCACTTGAAACCAATTTATGAAGAAGAGCTACTGTGTACAGTGATGTTGCACAAATGTTTTCCTTTCTTGCTCATCTGACCGCATCTAAGCAAGAAGTTCAGCAAGGTGTTGAACTGTTAATGGAAGCATACCCAGAAGATGTTGACCTGAAACTTACTGATGAACCTAAGCACTTTCACTTGTACGTGAGACAAAGCCATAGGCCTACAGAAGAGCACTCGCTGTCTCATACAGACGTTTATCAAATTATATACAAGGAAACAATTCAGATGGCAATCTTGCGGCTGTTTCTAACTGCTCGGGAGAGAGGTCTTTTTCAAGACTCAAAAGAATTAAAAATGAATTAGGGGCCACAATGTCTCACGAGAGGTTGGCTGCACTGAGCATTCTGTGCATTGAGAGTGACAAACTTAGACAAACAAATTTTGATGAACTTCTGGATGATTTTGCTATGAAGAAGGCTAGAAAAAAACATTTTTAGTCTTCGTGTATTTGTAGTTTCTTTATTTCTTAATATTCAAGATTCAATTCAAGAGACATTTATTGTCACATGCACCAATTAGTACAGTGAAATTTGGGGTCACCATACAGCCATATGAATAAAATAAAGAACAAAGAACACGATAGTCTTGAACATAAACATCCCCACACAGCGGAATCAGTTTCCCACTGTGAGGGAAGGCAGCAATGTTCTTTGATCCTCCTCTTTGATGTTTGATTGATGTTCACCCATGGTCAGGGCCTCCCGAGCCCCCCGCAGCCGCCCCTATAGGCGGCCTGATGTTCAGGCCCTCTCGCCGGGATGATGGAACTCCGACGTCGGAACGGGAGAACATTCTCAGTGGCTTGGACTTCCAAAGCGGCCACTTCCAACTGGAGATCGCGGCTCCCGAAGTCCACAGGTTCAGCTGGGCGGAGATTCATGCTGGCAGCCTTGGCAAAGGGATCCCAGGACTCCGTGATGTGGAAATCAGCGCAGCCCACGGCTGGGACCTCCACAAACCACAGCTCCATGATGTTGAAGCAGCAGGCCCAACACTCCTACAGGGTCTCGCCTATGGCTAGAGAAGATGCAAAGATCTGCAGCAAACAGCATATAATCCTCCAACACTTTCGCCATCTCCAACGGATCCCACTACTGGCCACATCTTCCCAGCTCCACCCCTTTCCGCTTTCCGCAGAGACCGTTCCCTCCACAACTCCCTGGTCAACTCGTCCCTTCCCACCCAAACCATCCCCTCCCCAGGTACCTTTCCCTGCAACAACAGGAGATGCAACACCTGTCCCTTTACTTCCCCCCTCGACTCCATCCAAGGACCCCGACAGTCTTTCCAGGTGAGGCAGAGGTTCACTTGCACCTCCTCCAACCTCATCTACTGTATCCGCTGTCCCAGGTGTCAACGTCTCTACATCAGTGAGACCAAGCACAGGCTCGGCGATCGTTTCGCTGAACACCTCCGCTCAGTCCACCTTAACCTACCTGATCTCCCAGTTGCTCAGCTTTTCAACTCCCCCTCCCATTCCCAATCTGACCTTTCCGTCCTGGGCCTCCTCCATTGTCAGAGTGAGGCCCAGCGCAAATTGGAGGAACAGCACCTCATATTTCGCTTGGGTTTTACACCCCAGCGGTATGAACATTGACTTCTCTAACTTCAAATAGCCCTTGCTTTCCCTCTCTCTCCATCCCCACCCCCTTCTCTACCTACATTCTATCTCTGTCCCACCCTCTCCCCTGAAATCATTCTGAAGGGTCTCAACCCGAAACGTCACCCATTCCTTCTCTCCAGAGATGCTGCCTGAGTTACTCCAGCATTTTGCGTCTACCTTCGATTTAAACCAGCATCTACAGTTCTTTCCTCTTCAATCAATCAATCAATCAATCAATCAATCAATCAATCAATCAATCAATCAACCTTTATTGTCATCTTGCAAAGCAACAATTGTACAGTGCAAAATGAAAAGATGTTTCCCAGGGAATACCGGAGCATCGCACATAAAACTTAAACATTTCACACATAAATAAAAACAATAAAAACAATCCAGTCCCTGATAAAACAATGGCAATAGTTTAAAAGTGCAGGTAAAAAAACAGCAACATTAAAATACAAGTAAAAACAGTCATATATTGTCCAGGGCAGCTGATTTAAGTGGCCAGTGCCAGAGTTATTATTAAATTGTCAGTGCAAAAAAGCAGCAGAATCAGGTGGAGTGACTGTTTAGCAGCCTCACAGCCTGTGGCAGGAAGCTGTTTAGCTGTCTGGTTGTCCGGGCTTTGATGCTACGGTATCTCTTGCCTGATGGCAGGAGATCCAGATATGTGTGGAGGGGGTGCAGTTTGTCCTTTGCTATTCTCAGAGCTTTTTTCAGGCAGCGGCTCTGGAACAGTTCTTGTACCGAGGGTAGGGAGACGCCAATGATCCTCACTGCTCCCCTCACTACCCTCTGCAGAGCCTTCCTGTCTGAGCAGTTGAAGTTGGAGTACCACGTATTTATGCAGTACGTGAGTACAGACTCCACCCAGCCCCTGTAAAAAGTCCTGAGGATGTTGGTGGGGAGTGAGGCCTGTTTGAGTTTCCTCAGGTAGTGCAGTCGCTGATGACAATCAGTTTGACGGTCCCAGTGTTGTTCCTGGACCAGGTGAGACTGTCTGTGATTTGCACTCCGAGGAACTTTATTTTCTCCACTCTCTCCACCGTGGTGCCACTGATGTTGAGGGGTGTGTGTTTGGGCTGCGACCTTCTGAAGTCGACAATCATCTCCTTGGTTTTGTCGACGTTTAATTCTAAGTTGTTGTTGCCGCACCAGTCCACTAGTTGTTTTACTTCCTGTACATTGTTCCATCCTCTCCACTGATGAGTCCCACCACTGTGGTATCATCTGCGAATTTTATAATCCTGTTGTCCCTGAATCTGGCAGCACAGTCATGTGTGAGCAGTGTGAACAACAGCGGGCTGAGCACACAGCCTTGAGGGGAGCCGGTGCTCAGCATGATCGAGCCTGAGGTGTTCTTGCCAACACGGACTGACTGCGGTCTCTGTGTCAGAAAGTCCAGGATCCAGTGACACAGGGTGGTGTTGAGGCCCAGCAGGGTTAGTTTCTCCACAAGTCTCTGTGGGATGATGGTATTCATCAAAGATCCCACAGTCTCCTCCTTTGCCATTCTCAATAACCTGGAATAAATGCCATCAGGTCGTGGGGATGTACTAAATCTCTTCACGAACCCCAACATCTCCTCCTTAATCACAAACTGCCCTTTGTGGCGACACCTGGTGGTTGGCCACTGGCAGAGCAAACCCTCGGCTCTGGAGGGAGGAGTTAGGTGTCTCGCTGTGGGGGGCGCAGGTCACGGGGTTGACCCTTAGGGGTATTTAAGGTCGGGCAACGCCCGTGCCCATTTGAGAAGTAAGGAGCTGTATCTTACCGATTTAAACACGTCTCAAGCACACAACTTGTGTCCGTTTAGTTGTTGGCTGGACTCCTGCAAGTCCCTGCTACACCTTGTATATTAGTATTCTCCACACCGATTGAACGGTCCTCCCTGTCCTTCTCCTTGGTGAAAACAGATGCTGAACCTTGCATACATCCCAAACTGCAAGCGTAAATTCTCTCCTTTATCATTGAGTGGTCCTAAACTCTTGTTTATAATATACAGTGTAGGTAGAAAAAGCTTTGGGAATTTCTTTAATCTGTCTCATCAAACCCATTGCAAGGCCCCTTTAGCCCTTCTAATATTCTTCAAAGGCCCTGTGTGACCATCCTCTTGAACCTTGCATGCCCTTCCTTTTTCTTGTTGACCAAATTTACAATCATTTTGTTTATCTAAGGTTTCCTTACTTTGCCAACCTTATTCCTTCTCCTTACTGGAACATGCCAGTTCTGAACTGTGATCATCTTGTATTTAAACCACTTTCACATGTATGATGTGGACATAGCCAATACCAATTCCTTCCATTGCAACCCCCCAAAATCCCTGACCTCCTACCTAATAAATTTGTCATTTGTCTTGCTCCAATTTAGTAGCTATCCGCAAGGTCCAGCCTTCTCCCTATTCTAAACAATCCTAAAACTAATGGAGTTGTGATTACTATCCCCAATATGCTCTTCCACTGAAGGACCAGTCACTTGGCCAGGCTCATTTCCCAACACTAGGTCTAGAAGGTTACACAAAAAAGCTGGAGAAATTCAGCGGGTGCAGCAGCATCTATGGAGCGAAGGAAATAGGCAACGTTTCGGGCCGAAACCCTTCTTCAGACTGATCGGGGACGGGGGTGGGCGGGGACAAGAAAGGGAAAAGGAGGAGGAGCCCGAAGGCTGGGGGATGGGAGGAGACAGCAGGGGGGCTGAGGAGGGGGAGGAGACAGCAAGGACTAACAAAATTGGGAGAATTCGATGTTCATGCCCCTGGGATGCAGACTCCCCAAACGGAATATGAGGTGCTGTTCCTCCAATTTCCGGTGCTGCTCGCTGTGGCCATGGAGGAGACCCAGGACAGAGAGGTCGGAGATGGAGTGGGAGGGGGAGTTGAAGTGCTGAGCCACCGGGAGGTCAGCTTGGTTATTGCGGACCGAGCGGAGGTGTTCGGCGAAACGATCGCCCAACCTCCGCTTGGTCTCACCGATATAGATCTGCTGACATCTAGGTCTAGAATGTTCCCTTCTCAGGTTGCACTATCCACATACTGTTTCAAGGAACCCTCTTGGTTCCTTGAAACAGCTCACAACTTCTGCCCTGTCTAAGCCCCTGGTACTGGGCAAATCTCAGTATGTATTGGGGATGTTAATATCACCCACTAAGGCAACCCTGTTGCTTTGGCATCTTTTGGTAACTTGTCTGCATATATCTGCTCCTCTATCTCCTGCTTCCTATTGAGCAGCATCGAGTACAATCCCATTAGAGTGCTTCTACCTTTCTTATTTCTAAACCCTACTCATATCGCCTATGAGGATGAACCTTCCAGTATGTCCTCTCTGAGCGCTGCCGTAGCTGTCTAATCAGTAGTGCTTCAACTCCACCTCTTTTACCTCCCACTCGATCAGGTCTAAATAATCCAAACCCTGGAACATTGAGCTGACAGTTGTGTCCTTCTCAAAACAATGTGTCTGTAATGACCGCAATATTCGAGTCCCAAGCACTGATCCAGACTCAGGGTTCATCTGCTTTCTCCACAATGCTCCTTGCATTAAAATAAACATCAGCATCATTGTATTATGTCACCTCTCCCCGCCTGTCCTTCCTGTGGCTCATTGATCCTAACCTCCACCTTTCCATCACTCTTCCCAATTTCTAACCTATTACTCTGGTACCCATTCCCCATCTTCGCTAGTTTAAACACTAGTGAACTTCCTTGCAAGGATATTTGGTCCCCCTCCAGTTCAGAAGCAACTCATCCCTTTTGTACAGGTCACAAAAAATCTTAATCCCTGCCCCCTGCACCAACTACTGTCCTAACTTCTAACTATCCCATCTTCCTATTCCTGCCCTCATTCACATGTGCACCAGGTGTAATCCTCGTGACTACCCCGAGATCCTGCTTTTTAATCTTCTACCTCCCTATATTCACTTTGCAGGAGCTCAACCCATCCTATTAATGTCACTTGTGACAACATGCACAGCGAATTCCAGCTGCTCGCCCTTCCTCTTGAGATTGAATCAAATGGAGTGTAATTTGCTGCCACAGAGTCTCCTGTTTGTCCCCCTAACTAACGAGTCTCCTATCACGCTGGCTGTGCCTGACATTACCCTTCCCTGCTGTGCCTCACATCTACACACTGGGGCAATTTACAGAAGCTGATTAACCTACAAATATGCACGTCTTTGTGATGTAGGGGGAAGCAGGAGCACCCAGAGGAAACCCCCACAGTCACTGAGAGAAGTTGCAAACCATACAGACCATACCTGAGGTCAGAATCGAACCTGGGTCTTCTGGGCTGTGAGGCAGTAACTCTACCAGATGTGCCACTGTGCCGCACACTTGTTATTTATTGACTTAAAGTCAAGGTACATATAGAACAGGTCACTTTATAATTAATTGCCTTTCAACTAAAGTGTGAATGAAACAGTCAATAAATTATCTACTTAATGCTGAAAAATGACTGGAAAGGGCCTTTCATAATTTTCTGGCTTTGATCCAACTGACAATGAACATAATATATTGATCTCAAACAGGAAGACTCGTACGGAGCATGGAAGAGAAGAAGACTTGTTCAGCTGGAAAGGGTACAGAGAAGATTTACAAGGATGTTGCCAGGACTAGCAGGCCTCATCTATAGGGAGGGGGATGTTGAGTAGGCTGGGACTATTCCTCAGATGCAGGAGGATTAAGGGGCTGTCCCACTGCAGCGACCTAATCTGGGAGTTTAGAAGAGTTTGCCCTCGACTCAAATTTGCAACATGGTGGACACGTGGTCCTCGGAGGTCCTATGAGGTCACTGGAACTCTCCTTCATGCTCGAGGGAAGTTCCCGCATACTAACGGCCTCAGTTTGGTTGAGGAAAATTTTTTAGCATGTTGAAAATGTTTCCACAAGTAAAAATTGGTTGGCATGGTTCTTTTGAACTCGTAGTGCAGTGGAGTGGGGTCGCTATTTAGTTACAGGCAGTCGAGGGCAGCTGTAGGCAATCTCCTTCGCTGACCGGGCATTTTAATTGGCTCATTGGAGTTTTCAGGACCAAGGAAAACCGACCGGTAATGTAAAATGCCCGCTAAACTTTATTATACTTCTTAAAAGTGTCTCCACTTCTACTCCTGTCCCCCCTTCTCCCCTTCTGTCCCCTTCTCCCCACCCCCCCCTCCCCCCCCCCCCCCCCCCCCCCCCCCCGCTCTCTAAAGTACTTCCCTTACTGTGCAGCCGTCTTTTACCTTCCTCTTCATCGTGGGTGTGAATTTCAGACAGCGCTCCCCCGCTTTCCCTAGCCCCTGCCTTTGCGGTGTGTGTGTGTGTGTGTGTGTGTGTGTGTGTGTGTGTGTGTGTGTGTGTGTGTGTGTGTGTGTGTGTGTGTGTGTGTGTGTGTGTGTGTGTGTGTGTGTGTGTGTGTGTGTGGGCGCGCGCGCGCGCGTGTGTGTGTGTGTGTGTGTGTGTGTGTGTGTGTGTGCGTGTGTGTGTGTGTGTGTGGTGTGGTCGTCGGTCGATTCATCTCACGGTTTCATCGCTGATGGTCGATCCAGTTCAAGGTTTTCCAGCCGAGTGCCCTCGAACTTGAAGATCGAAGACTGTCGCTGTAAAGTCGCGTCAGTGGGACAGGCCCTTTAGGGGTGATCTTATAGAGGTGTACAAAATTATGAGAGGAATAGATTGGGTAAATGCACAGTGTTTTTTATCCAGAGTAAAGGAATCAAGAACCAGAGAACTTGAGGGGAAAAGATTCAATTGAAACCTGAGAGGCCATGTTTTTATACAAAGGTGATAGGTACGTGGAATGAGCTGCCAGAGGAGGCTGTTGAGGCAGTCGGATCATGACATTTAAAAATCATTTGGACAGCTACATGGATAGAAAGGGCTTTAGAAAGACATGGGCAAAATGCAGGCTGGTGGGACTGGTGTAGATGGGGCATGTTGGTCTGCGTGGGCAAGTTGGGCCTCACGGCCTGTTTCCACGCTGTATGACTCTAAGACTAGTTTGTTCCATTATGATCCAACAGTTGGGCCAAGTTCTTGCTATGACTTCATTTTCACACTGTAGTATTTCAGCTAACCATGTGCTTCAGCCAATGAGGAAATCGGTTTCTTTACATAAGTATTGCAGTAGAGATTTGTTTGCTGGGAATGCATGTCCAGAATTGTGGATAAAAACAGGAAATGCTGCAAGAACGCAGTGGATCAGGCAGTATCTGTCGAAGCAGAAACAATCAACTTTTCAAAACAAAAACCTTTCATGAAAACTTCGAGAGGGAAAGCCTATCACACGAGGTGGCAGGAGAGGGCATCGACAGAAGCAAAGGAAATATCTGTGACAGGGATTTCTGATAGAGTGGTAGCTTGTACACCTACTACTCTATCAGACAATGTTCTCCTGACATCCTGGGGATGGGCAGCCCAGAGTCACATCCACACACCTTTTCTCTTGGTTTTTATTGCTGTTTCACTTCATTTGTCTTCCAGTATCCATCTTGCTGGGCAGGGTTGCCGTGTGAAATCTTGTAAACTTTCTCCCCTCCATCCTCTTTCTGATGTTGTGCTGAAGTTCCAACAGGTATCAAGTACTCTGCTGTCTCCCACTCTGATACCACTGTATGCTGATGATCCAGGACAGAGAGTTATTTACAGGCTGATTCACGGAAAGAAATTGTAGCTGAGCCTGACTCTGGCCAGACCTGACATTCACACAAATGCTTTCAAATGTGGGTTGGGACTCATTAGATATGGACCTGGAAGGACATGTGTTAACTCTGAACAACTGAACATAAAAATATTTGTAAAGTGTGAAGATGTGGCCAATCATACATTGCCAGCAATTAAATATTTATACACATTCTGGCTTTAAGTTAAAACCTTTAAAATGCTTCAATATATTTATAGCATCCCCTGAAAGTGATATAATGCTATAAATAACATCGATTAATCCTTTTCAGAGTCTCGCATTTCATTGCTCCTTGTTTTTTGCTGTGTTTCTTTGAGGAATAATGTGTATTCAAAGAAAAAGTGCCCCAGGATAAGATATGATTTGTATTCTCAAATAATGGCTTATCAGATCCGTACAGTACTAATTTAAATGCTTTACATAAGAATGTATAATGCAGTCTTATGAAATGTGACCTGTTTTAGTGTTTTAGTGCTTGAAGTTTGCAATCATTCAACCATTCAGTAATAAAAAAGAATATTACAAAATTAGCACAGGACAGTTAAGGAAGAATATTTCTTTGTGTGTTATGAATCGCAAAACTGTAAACTCAGGGTTTAAAAGTCTGTGAATCATTGGCATGCTGACTTTTGCCGAACGAGAGAGCATTTTGATGTTTGGAAGGATATACGGGAATAGTACAGCTAAAAGATCCACAAAAGGTTACGCTACATGTATTCAAAAATGGAGCGGTGTCAGTATCCTTTACCAAATGTGGGGTTGTGTTGCCCCATCATTGTATGGGGCAACAACTTTGTATTTAAAAATATATTCTCCTACCTTCTGAACCAAGACTCTCAGTTCCCATTACAATAGACAATATGTGCAGGAGTAGGCCATTCGGCCCTTTGAGCCAGCACCGCCATTCAATGTGATCATGACTTTTCCCCATATCCCCTGACTCCGCTATTTTTAAGAACCCTATCTATCCCTCCCTTGAAAGCGTCCAGAGAACCTGCCTCTACTGCTCTCTGAGACAGAGAATTCCACAGACTCACCACTTTCTGTGAGAAAAATGGCTTGCCCCTTATTCTTAAACTGTGGCCCCTGGTTCTGGACTCCCCCAACATTGGGAACATGTTTCATGCCTCTAGCGTGTCCAAACCCTTAACAATCTTATATGTTTCAATGAGATTCCCTCTCATCGTTCTAAACTCCAGAGTGTACAAGCCCAGCTGCTCCATTCTCTCAGCATATGACAGTCCCGCCATCCCAGGAATTAACCTTGTAAACCTACGCTGCACTCCCTCAATAGCAAGAATGTCCTTCCTCAAACTAGGGAACCAAAACTATACACAATACTCCAGTTTTGGTCTCACAAGGGCCCTGTACAACTGCAGAAGGACCTCTTTGCTCTGATATTCGAGTCCTCTTGTTATAAAGGCCAACATGCCATTCACTTTCTTCACTGCCTGCTGTACCTGCATGCTTACTTTCATAGTCTGATGTACAAGGACCCCCAGATCCCGTTGTACTTCCCATTTTCCCCAACTTGACGCCATTTAGATGGTAATCTGCCTTCCTGTTTTTGCTACCAAAGTGGATAACCTCACATTTATCCGCATTTATCCCCCCCCCCCCCCCCCCCCCCCCCCCCCACCCCCATTGCTGAGGCTGCAGTACCTTGCACTGTTAAAGCAGCCAATCTGCCAGGACTCCTTGACTTCCACCAGGAGCTATTTACAACTTCAATTTCAAACAAGAGGACATGACTTCAGAATTAAGGGTCAGAAGTTTAGGGGTAATATGAGGGGGAACCTCTTTACTCAGAGAGTGGTAGCGGTGTGGAATGAGTTTCCAGTGGAAGTGGTGGAGGTAGGTTCGTTGGTATCATTTAAAAATAAATTGGATAGGCATATGGATGAGAAGGGAATGGAGGGTTATGGTATGAGTGCAGGCAGGTGGGACTAAAGGAAAAAACGTTGTTCGGCACGGACTTGTAGGGCCGAGATGGCCTGTTTCCGTGCTGTAATTGTTATATGTTATATGGTTATAACTTGGCCAAGGGAGCCAAGAGCAGTGCTATTTGAGCTCAGGTGTTTCAGGATGCTTCAATCACCAACCCACCCGTGATCGTGATCAAAAGTAAACCATTCAAAGAGCAAATCTGAAGCTGACAGAAAAATTGGGGCGAATGATCAATTTCCCTCTACACCACTGGCAAACCAATGTTCTTTCCTCCTCGAAGCAAAACACAAATATCCTAGGTTAACATTCTGGACATTTAATTAATGCAAATATCAAAGCATATACACAAAACACATACTTACTCAAAAATAATGTACAGTTGAACAACACATCATGTTGTATATAGATGGGCAACGTGGTCACCAAGGGCAGAAGGGTCTGTTTCTGTGCTGTATGAATCAATGTCTCCATGTTGAATTGTGGTGGATGTCTGTCAAACAAACTTGCGGTGTGTAGTGAATTGGGAGGTGATCTGTGTGTCAATATATTAAAATGGGGCAGTACTATCCATGATATCTTCGAGGAAACATCAGGAGCTACAGAAGTAGAGGACGCTCTTTAATGCAAATGTACAACAACGCTCATGTCCCACATGATGTCACTATTATACTGCATGCAAAAATGGCTCTTTGACATATTCACATGCAAACATTTCCTTTTTGGAATAAACAAACATACAGCCATATAGGTACAGCCTGTTTTACTCAAATCTGTGGACTCTCTCAATTATGCTTACAGTATGGCTGTAACAATCCGGAGATTGTTGCCACTGCTTAATCTAATAAATGTCATTCTGATTCAATTCACTGTGGATCTGTGCTTCCTCTTCAGTAGCCAGTTCTATATTCACTTCCAGAATAGTGTCAGCATCACACATTTCTTCAAAACATGCAGGTGTGTCGCTTGGTGCAATTATTTGGTGCATCAGACACTTCCAACACTTAGGGCAGTTCACACAGTTTAGTTCTAGAATTGTACTTTCTTATCAGTACTCTACTTTTTCAAGTTGTACTTGTTTATCAATCCTAACACTGGCACTGTCTTGTGCAGCATGATCAGTTTCTGTTTGTCTCTATTCAATGAATTGTTAGAATGCCATTCATGATTATACTTTTGCTTCATCTGCCGTTCTTCCACTGTTTCCTCAAGAGTGCTAGCTGCCTGAAACACATTAACCACTCAAGTCTGAATCCTGTAGTGGATTGTGGCATATTTAGATGCTTAAACAAGGTTGTGTTTAAGTATTTAAAAAGCAGTCTTGGAAACTCTGCAGAGATATAACACTCTGCTTCCTTGAAGGAATGACACTGCTGTGAATACATGTCGAAGGATTGTAACGAGAATGTGCAACACTTGCATGTGTGTCATATTTATCATGTTTCTGGAATGGAACTTTCACTGCAACCTTCTGACCCTAAGCCAGCTCAACATTTGTGCCTGGTGATAATCTAAGCTTTCTATTGCATTGCAGTTACAATCTTGCAAGGCGGAACAAACATGAAATTCTTTGTGCTTCTGGACTGGAAATGCTCATTTTTTAAAGATAATAAATGTACAAGGCAGTTTGCCGATGATACTAAAGTAGTTGGTATTGTTAATAGTGAAAATGGTTACTAAAAGGCAAAGTAACTAATGGCTAAGTAACTAAGTAATGGCTAATGCAGTGTTTAATGCAGTATAGTATGAGATGTTGAATTTTAGGAAGTCAAACCATGGCAAGACCTTGATAGTAAATGGTAGCACCTGTAGAGTGTTGCAGAGCAGAGGGATCTAGGAGTACAGTTCAGTTGAGTTTATTGTCACGTGTACCAAGGTACAATGAAAAGCGTTTGTTGCGTGCTATCCAGTCAGCGGAAAGGCAGAGCATAAAGGAAGAGGGGAGAAGAGGGCATGGCCAGGGTGTGGCTTGTCCTTGATTGTGTTGCTGGCCTTGCCGAGGCAGCTTGAGGTATAAATGGAGTCAATGGAAAGGGGATTGGTTTGTGTGATGGTATGGACTGCATCCACAATTCGCTATAATTCCTTACAGTCTTGGATGGAGCTGTTCTCAAACCTTGCTGTGATGCATCCTGATAAAATGCTTTCTGCGGTGCATCTGTAGAAATTGGCGAGAGTTGTAGAGGACATGCCAAAATTCCTACGCCTTCGAAGGAAGTAGAGGCGTTGTGGTGCTCTCTTGGTTGGTGCTTCAAAATAAGTAGTGCAGGTGAAGTTGTTGGTGATATTAACTCCTAACAATTGGAAATGTTCAACCATCTCTACTTTGGCACCGTCAATGCAAACTGGGGTATGTGTACTGCTTTGCTTCCTGAAGTCCATCACTATCTCCTTTGTCTTGTGGGCATAGGTTGTTGTCTCGACACCAGGACATGAGGTTCTCCGTACTCTGTATTTTCATTAATTGATATCTGCCCCATAATGGTGTCATCTGCAAATTTGAAAATTGAATTCCATTTGTACATGACTGCACAGTCTTGGGTGTACAAGGAATAAAGAAGGGGCTGAGGACACAGCCTTGTGGAGCACCAGTGTTGAGGATTATTGGGGAGAATGATTTGTTCCCTTTCCTCAATGATTGGGGTCTGTTGGTCAGGAAGTTGAGAATCCAGTTGCATGGATTCATGGAGACATGCCACATAGAAACAGAACCTTTGGTCCAACTTGTCCATGCCGACCAAGATGCCCCATCAAAGCTGGTCCCATTTGCCCACTTTTGTCCCATATCCCTTGTAGCATTTCCTATCCACCTACCCGTCAGTGTCCTTTTAGTACAGGTACTGTTATATTACCTACATCGACTATTTCCACTGACAGTTCATACCATATACTCACCAACCTCTGTATGAAAAAGTTGCCTCTCAGGTTCCTATTATGAATACAGAGGGCATTCACCTTATGTAATCATAAGGTCATCAGGTCATAAGCAACAGGAGCAGAATTAGGCCATTCGGCCCGTCAAGTCAACTCGGCAATTCAATCATGGCTGATCTATGTCTCCTTCCTAACCCCATTTTCCTGCTTTCTCCCCCTAACGTTTGACACCCATACTAATCAAGAATTTGTCTATATTTGCCTTAAAAAAAAATAATTGATGGCCTCCACAGCCGTCTGTGGCACAGAATTCCACAGGTTCACCCTCTGACTAAAGAAATTCCTTCTCATGTCCATCCTAAAGGAACGTCCTTTAATTCTGTGGCTACGACCTCTGGTCCTAGACTCTCCCACTGGTGAAAACATCCTCTCCACATCCACTCTATCCAAGCCTTTTCACTATTCCCTTTTATGATTTTATACAACTTTAAGATCACACCTCAAACTCATGCGCTGTAAGCAATAAAGTCTGAGTCTGCCCATCCTCTCCCTAGAGCTCAGCCCCTCAAGTCTTTGTAAAGCTTCCCTGCCCTCTTTCCAGCTTTATACTATCCTTCCTGCAGCAGGTAATGAAAACAGAACACAGTACTCCAAATGTGGCTTCACCAACATCTTGTACAACTGTTACCTAACCCCAACCTCAATACTCAGTAACCTGACTGATAAAGGAAAATGTACCAAAGGCTTCTTGACTACCCTATCTACTTATGAGGGAATGTTCAGGGAACTGTACACCCGTCAGGCACGTGCCGTCACGGTGGGCAAGATACGCTCTGCCTACCCTGACTAAAATTATAAAATGGTAATTATTAAATATAAATAGTAAAGGCATGGGAGAATAATGCCTACATAAGGGATCGATCTCTTAGCTCGATCTTGATCATTTCAAGCTGTCAATTTCCAGGGTACTGAATGCAGCTGAAGCACAGCGCATGCACAGCGCAAGTTTCTTGGCGGGTTTTTCAAACATGGATTTCCATTATCTTAAGAGTATCTTAAGAAACAAAGAGAAAAGAGTGGAGTTCATGTACAAATGATGTGGTAAGTAAATTACTTGGTGCTATATGTTTCTAAATACCGTATCCCCCGGCAATGAAGATGCTATTTTTTACCCAAATATAAGGCACGAAAATTTACATGTGTCTTGGAATCTGAAGTTGCAAAGTTGTTAGCCAAGAAAGATAGACTTGGCTATCCCTCAAGAACGATGTTATTGCTGGCAGCTAATTGCTGGCAGCTGATGGGCAGCGACTGTAAAAGGACAGCGCCGCTGAGGAGGGGAGAATTCCTTTCACAGAGTGTGGGGAGTCTGGCCCAGGGTAAAGTTGCGGAGAGGGCAGGAGCGTTGAGAAGGAGGGGGTCGGGGATCATGCCAGCAACTCACTTGCCGCGACGCTCCAGGCGCGGAGCCACCGCATTGTGGTCGGGGATGGAAACAGTTCGGGTGGTTGCGAGTGGCCGCTGGGACAAGACAGCAGAACCGGACGCCACCGCAGCTCCTTCAGCCGGCCCCTGCTCACCTCTGGCAGTGCTCTCCATCTGAAAACCTCTGTCCTGCCATTCGGTGGCCTCACTCATGTCAGCCGCTTCCCGCAAATCCTTAAATTCCGACAACGCGATCAAGGGACCAATTGAGGTTATTCGGCTGTCGGAATTTAAGGATTTGCGGGAAGCTGCTGACATGAGCGAAGCCGGTGAGTGACAGGTGAGAGATGTTCAGATGGAGAGCAGTGCCAGAGGTGAGGGGGCCAGCAGAAGGCGCTGGGGTGGCAGCCAGTTCCGCTCGCAGCCACCGAACTGCTTCCCTCCCCAGCCACAATTTCAAAAATTTAGCAACTCAACGTCAGATTCAGGTTCAGATTCAGATTTAACTTTATTGTCATTGTCAGTGTACAGTACAGAGACAACGAAATGCAGTTAGCATCTCACTAGAAGAGCGACATAAATATGAGCAATAAGTAAATCTATTTACGTGCATACAGTCATAGTATTTTTTTCCTGGTGGGAGGAGTGTTCGGAGTGGGGGGGGGGTGATTAGCAATCACCGAGGTACAGTGTTGAATAGTGTAACAGCCGCAGGGAAGAAGCTGTTCCTGGACCTGCTGGTCCGGCAACAGAGAGACCTGTAGTGCCTCCCGGATGGTAGGAGGGTAAACAGTCTATGGTTGGAGTGAGAGCAGTCTTTGGCGATGCTGAGCGCCCTCCGCAGACAGCGCTTGCTTTGGACAGATTCAATGGAGGGGAGCGTGGAACCGGTGATGCGTTGGGCAATTTTCACCACCCTCTGCAATGCTTTCCAGTCGGAGACAGAGCAGTTGCCATACCATACAGTGATACAGTTGGTAAGGATGCTCTCGATGGTGCAGCGGTACAATGAGCTCCTTGGTCTTCTTGGAGTTAAGGGCCAGGTTGTTGTCAGCGCACCATGCTGCTAGGCGCTGGACCTCCTCCCTATAGGCCGACTCATCATTGTTGCTGATGAGGCCAATCACCGTTGTATCATCTGCATACTTGATGATGGTGTTAGTACCATGTACAGGTGTGCAGTCGTAGGTGAAGAAGGAGTAGAGGAGGGGGCTCAGCACACAGCCCTGTGGAACGCCGGTGTTCAGGGTGAGGGTTGAAGAGGTGTGCTTGTCTAACCTCACAGACTGGGGTCTGTTGGTTAGAAAGTCCAGTATCCAGTTGCAGAGGGAGGGGTCCGATGCCCAGGTCACCGAGTTTGGTGATCAGTTTAGAGGGTATGATGGTGTTGAATGCTGAGCTGTAATCGATGAACAGCGTTCTTACGTAAGTGTCTCTGTTGTCAAGGTGGGAGAGGGCGGAGTGAAGTGCCGTTGAGATGGCATCCTCTGTACTCCTGTTCTTGCGGTAGGCAAACTGATAGGGATCCAGTGTGGGGGGTAGGCAGCCTTTGAAGTGTGCCAGGACCAGCCTCTCTAAGCACTTAGTGATGATGGGAGTAAGTGCAACTGGACAGAAGTCATTGAGGCTTGCCGCAGTGGAGTGTTTTGGCACCGGCACGATGGAGGTGGTTTTAAGGCACGTAGGGCACAACTGCTTGGGCAAGTGACAGGTTGAAGATGTCAGTCCAGACGTCTGTCAGCTGCGCAGCACAGGCCCTGAGGACGCGCCTGGGGATGCCGTCAGGGCCAGCAGCTTTACGTGCATTAGTCCTACTCAGTGCCACGTACACGTCGTAGGGGGTGAGTGTGAGGGGCTGGTGATCGGCAGGTAGCACAGCCTTGATGGCTGTCTCTAGATTGTCCCTGTCAAAGCGGCCATAGAAGTGATTAAGCTCCTCAGGGAAGGAGGCGTCGCTGGATGTGGGGGTTATGTTGGAGGGTCTGTAGTCCGTGATGGCCTGGATGCCTTGCCACATGCGTCGGGGGTCGGAGTTGTTGTTGAAGTGCTCCTCAATCCTGAGCTTATGGCAGTGCTTGGCCTTCCTGATGCCCCTCTTCAGGTTAGCCCTGGATGAACTGTAGGCTCGGGCATCGCCTGACCTGAAAGCGGTGTCCCGTGCTTTCAGCAGTAGCCTGACCTCGCTGTTCATCCATGGCTTCTGATTCGGGAATATGGTCACCTGTTTGAGGGAGGTGACACTGTTGATGGTGGAGTTTATAAAGTCCAGAACAGAGGATGTGTAGGAATCAATGTCCGTGTGGGAGTCAAGGGTGGCCTGGGCTGCAAACGCCTTCCAGTCAGTGTTTCCAAAACACTGCTGAAGTGTGGAGTCCGCCTCCTCTGACCAGACTTTAACTGTCCTCACAGTGGATTTAACCCGTCTGATGAGTGGGGAGTACTTTGGGAGCAGGACCAATGAGAGGTGATCAGACTTGTTTTTATTGCCGGGAAATACGGTACTTTATTAAGAGATTTGGCTTTTTATAAAAGTCGTCTGACAGCTTATGGAGAAAACAATCTGCGCATGCGCGGTTTAAGATTTTTTAAAAGCCGACTGACTGCCTACCCTGAGTAATTACTCACGGCACATGCCTGACACCTGTACACCTAGAACCCTCTATTCTATAAGACTACCCAGGTCCCTGCCATTTGCTGTGAAGGTCCTTCCCTGGTATTACTTCCCAAAGTGCAACAACTCTCACTTATCTACGTTAAAAACCAGCAACAATTCATTTGCCCACTTGCTCAACTGATCAGGATCTTGGTGTAATATTTGGTAACATTCTTGCTATCTCGCTATCTAATATTTGGTAGCATTCTTGCTAACTCGCTATCTAAGATTTTTTTTACATATTCCGGTTGACATTTTTCCCCATCGAGGCTGGGATCGCTTTACCCAAACATTTCATGCTTGATTTCCTCGACATTACTGAAAATGTTTAAAAATATCAAAAGACTTTCAATTTTAAATGATTTTTACTGTTAAAATCATTCCACACAGTTTCCACCACACTTCGATACAAAGTTGCAAGACAGGAACACTCGGATCATTTCACCTCAATGGCATATCACAGCACGTGCACCTGACATTTACTACAATGTTGTCATGATAACTCCTGGCAGGACAGGAGGGGGAGGGTCAATTGGTATTGCAATTGGGGAAGTGCAATTGGGATTTTTTTTCAAGTCAGTGCTGGGGGAGGCTGAGGAGTGCTGGAATCTTACGTTTGGCAAGGGTTGAGTTGGGGGACCACGCCTCCCATGGGGGCTACGGGTTAGTGGTGCAATATTGCATTGGGGAACGGGTTGCGTTGGGGGACTAGTCCTCCCATGTGACAGGGACCCAACGGGGGAACGGGTGTGTGTTGGAATATTGCGTTGGGGAAGCAGACCCAATGGGTCTGCACGGTCTAGTTAACATTAAAATTATGCTGAAGGAATTAATGGGGTGAAATACGTAAGGGGTCATGAAAGGGATGGTCCAAGAGATAGATGATGAACTGATTGGCATATTCCAACTTTGACAGATTTTAGTACAGATCATACAAATAAGAAAAAGGTTAATGTAAACCTGCTATGGACGTGATTAAGAGAGGAAATGGAGAACTATAGATGGGGTGGAATGATATCAGCAGTGGAGAAAATTATAACTGATTATTAAGAAAGTGGTAACAAAACACCAAAAATAATAATGCAGCTTTATAGGGCATTGGTTTGGCTGCATTTGGAGTATTGCATATAGTTCTAGTCACCCCATTCCAGGAAGAATGTGGAGGCTTTGGAAAGCGTGCAAAGGAAATATACTAGAATTATGACTGGTTAAGGGAGAGGCTGTACAGACTTGGATTATTTTTTCTGCAACACCAGAGGCTGCGAGACCTGATATTATATAAAATGATGAGAGGCATGGATAGGGTAGACAGTCAGGACCTTTTTCACAGGATGGAAAAAATCAAATACTGGAGGGCATAGCTTTCAGATGAGAGTGGCAAAGTTTAATGGAGATGTGCTTAGCAACTATTTTACACAGAGGGAGGTGAATGGCTGGAATGTGCTGCTGGAGGGTTGGTGGTTGAGGCAAGTATGATAGTGACATTTAGGGAGCTTGTGGATATGCAGGAAGTGGAGGGAAATGGATTACGTGCAGATAGATAAGCAATGGTCTTGACATCATGTTCGGCACATTCATTGTGGGCCCGAAGGCCTGTTCTTGTGCTGTGTTGCTCTGTGCTCAATGGTCTATAATATTAGATTGAGTGAATGGGAAAATATTAGAGGGAAATTCTGTTTGAAAAATAGATTGGAAACTGCTGAACTTTTAACTAGGTAAAGGGTGAACCAGTGGGGGTGATGTAATTCGACTTTTAAAAGATCTTTAACAGGTTGATAACAAAGTTAGAGCACAGGGGCTGAGTATAATATTGTGCTGTGAATGGAGGATTGATGAATGGACAGTTAACTGAGATTAGGGAAAAATTGAATGGAGCCTATTCTTTCTCTTTGGTGAATGGAAAACCAAAATACTGACAAGGAGGATACAACAGTAATCCAAGGAGAAACCTATAAACAGACCGCAAAATCTATTATCTAGATGCAAAAGGGACAGTTTTAGCAAAAGGAAAATATAAACTGGGCTGGGAATAGGTAATATGGAAATACAGGGGAATTAAGCAAGAATTAGTGCTGGGGCCCTATCTGTTCACAAATTCTGATCAATTATTTGTATGAAGGGAGTAAGAGGATATGGACAAATTGTCAAAGGCAGATTAAATTTAATGTGGAAAAAATTGAGTCCACTGAAAGAGAACGTAGAAAGGTAGAATTTCTGTTTTAAATGGTGATACTGTGAAAAGTCATAGAGTATGTAACACAACTACATCAAACAGTAAGCAATCATACATTTTTTTTCCTCTCACATCTCCATCAACTACTCCCACTGATGCCTCTACAATCCACATGCACTCAGGACAATAAACAGTAGCCAGTGGCCATAAACACATGTGGAAGGAATCTAGAGTAACATTGTTGGCCGATGTGGGTGAGTTGTGCCGAAGGGCCTGTTTCCACACTGTATCACTCTATGACTCTATGAGAGGATGGGCAGGCTAGGACTTTATTACTTCCGGTACATGAGGCTGAGCTGTGATGTAAAACCATGTAGAGAATAAATAGGGTAAATGCACAGAGTCCATTACTCAGGATTAGAGTACCCCCGGCTCTGGTGAGATGAGACATGCTGGGAGTATTTTTGATTTTAGTCCCTTGAGATTGCCTTGATCGAAGTCCCCGGCTACGATGACCAGGACTTCAGGGTGTCTTGTCTCAAGGCTATTGATAGCGGATGACAGTCCGTTCAGAGCAATCTTGACATCCACATGGGAGAGATGCAGACTGCTGTCTGGATAGCTGAAGTAAATGTCTTCAGCAAGTAGTATGGGCGGCACTTCATGGCTATATATTCCTGGTCCGGTAAGCGTGAGCTCACTGGGACCACCATGCCTGAGCACCACGAGGTATTGTTTAGGAAGCAAACACCACCACCTCTCACTTTATAACTATCGTATCTGCCTCCATTTCACCCACTACTCTGTGTAAAAACCTGACAGGAGAAAAGAGGGATGTAATGCTGAGGCTTTAGAAGACACTTGTCAGATCACATTTGGAATATTGTGAGCAGTTTTCAGCCCCATATCCGAGGAAGGATGTGCTGGCATTGGAGAGGGTCCAGGGGAGGTTTACGAGCATGATCCCAGGGATGAATGGGTTAACAGAAGATTAAGGTTTGACGACACTGGGCCTGTACTCGCTGGAGTTTAAAAGGATAAGGGGGGACCTCATTGAAGCTTACCGAATGGTGAAAGGCCTGGATAGGGTGGATGTGGAGACGATGTTTCCACAGCTGTCAGTGGTTATGGGGAGAAGGCAGGAGAATGAGGTTAGGAGGGAGAGATAGATCACCCACAATTGAATGGGTGGTCCAGATGGGCCAAATGCCATAATTCTGCTCCTATTACTTATGACCTTATGACCTTATGACCTTAGTGGGAGAGTCTAGGACCAGAGGGCATAGCACAATAAAAGAACGCATTTTAAAAAAATTAGATAAAGAGGAATTTACTTCATCAGATGGTGGTGAATCTGTGGAATTCATTGTCACAGATGACTGTGGAAGCTAAGTCATTTGATATTTTCAAGGCAGATTTTTGAGGGTGTCAGAGGTTATGGTGGGGAAGGTAGGAGAATGGGGTTGAGAGGGAGAAATAGTAGGCCATGATTAAATGGTGGATAGACTGGATGGGCCGAATGAACTAATTCTGCTCCTATTACTTGTGGATTCTCTCCATTTAACCTCCAACCAACTTTATAAATGCAAATAACATATTTGTGATGTTGAGCATCATATTCAAAATGTGATATCAGTGATAGCATTTGCATAATGTCTTTCAAATAAATCAGAAATTTACAAAAACGTGTGGATCCTAGTGCTACCTGCCACAAATCAGTAGCCTTGTACAACAGCTGCCTAATTGATCTAACCAATTAATTTAATGAGTTGTCTTAACAAGATATTAATCTACTGGAAGTCAAGTCTTTGCAAAATGTTGTGTCCTTATCTTCAGCAGAAGTAGATTGTTCAGTTTATCACAGGGCGTAAGTAATGGAAAGTGCTCAAATTTAAGTGATCATCCACACAAACTGTGGCTTTCAACTTTCTCTGCAGTGGTCATGAATTTTGTTTTGTTTGGTTCCTTTTAATGATTCACAAGTTAAGCCAGACTGGCGGTATCTGAATACCTTGATATCCACTCTATTAATACATTACTACAGAGACTCTGAATTTTCTGAGATTGAACCAGGAGCGGAAAAGAAAGCAGAACGTTGTGACCACTGCCCAGTCCATCATCGGCTCTGACCTCCCCACCATCGAAGGGATCTATCGCAGTCGTTGCATCAGAAAGGCTGCCAGCATCATCAAGGACCCACACCATCCTGGCCACACACTCATCTCTCCGCTACCATCGGGTAGAAGGTACAGGAGCCTGAAATCTACAACATCCAGGTTCAGGAACAGCTACTTCCCCACAGCCATCAGGCTATTAAACTTGCCAAAAAACAGACTCTGAACTCTAACAGCCTATTGCACTTTATCGGTTTATTTATCTGTATATTGAATTGAACAGAACTGTTCTGTATTTATGCTTACAGTGCTGCAGCAAGCAAGAATGTCATTGTCCGATCTGGGCCACATGGCAATAAACTCTCTTGACTTGACTTGACTTGACTTAATTAGTTACTTAAAACTGCAAATTATGTTCAGGTTGTTCAATGCATATTAAACAGTAATACATTAACCATATAATCCAGTCTTGTGTTGCACAATCTCCTTTGAATCCCAGCTGCCTCATGGGAAAGCTTATTCAATGTAATTCAGCCACTGTCAACCATTCAGAGCTCTCTCCTATATTAACTGTCAACTTTCAATCCACTCTTCCACTTGGTCCAGTTCTCCCCTATCCCTCTCATTCAGTCTCCCTTAATTCTTACCTCTCCAAAAGTGAAGTCCAAAACATATTATAAAGTTTTAACAGAGAATGTTGGAAACACTCAGCAGCATTTGTAGATAGAAAAACAGTTAATGTTTCAGGTCTGGGACACAAAATATATTAAATGTACATGAGCTCCTTTTCACAACAAACATTGATCATTATTGATTGCCAGATTACTAGGGATATTTGACAGGGACATAACCCATAACCCATCCCCAACACCCCCCACCTTACCCCCACCCCTCTTACTCCCCTCACCTTTCCACTCCCACCTCCAGCTTCCTGTCAATTACATCATTGAGAAAGAAAACTGCTCAGTTTGTACGAAGTGTAGCCAAACTACTGCTGAGTCCCAATCTAAAGTCCCCTTTGATGCTTTACTAACCAAGTGCAGACCCGTGGGTCTGCTCCCCCAATGGTGTGATCCCCCACCCATATTCCACCATGCACCCGTCCTCCAGGGGTTCCCAGTAGTTGTTGTCCCTCAGAAGTGCTCCCTCAATCCTGCTGCAGCTTATGGCAATACCAGTGCCCTTGTTGAAGCCTTGCTTGATGCCCCTCTGAAAAGTTCAGGTTTCATGTCCCTGGAAGTGAACTGTAGGGAGCATCGAATCAAAAGCAGCCGGCCTGACGGACTGAAAGCAGGCGGCCCATGACTTTTATATAATAACTAGCAAGTAGCCCGTGGGTCCTCCCCCAATGTTGATCCCCCATATTCCACCATGGCTTCTGATCCTCCATTGGAACTGAGCCCGTTGGTAAGTTTCCACCCGCCTTCAATTGAGGCCTGCTGCAGCAGTGAAAAGTTCAGTGTTCTCTCTTGCAACTTGATTCGAAGTGTGTTGGAAGCTGATGTAAATAGTCCTGTTTATTTTTGAAATAGAGGGGGGGGGGGGAGAAGGATTTGATTAAAAACATGTACTTCAACACGACGAAATGAAATGTGGAGCGGATACAAAAGAAAAGTGGAAATCTCTACCGAAATGCAAAAGACGCGGCGATCCAGCGTCAGTTTTTCCGGAAAAGGAATTTCGTTGTCGGACGCCGTACGGTGGCAGGCGGACTGATTTGAGTTTTATATATATATAGATAGATAAAGATAGATAATAGATAGATAACCAGAGCCTGGATGCCTTGCCACATGCGTCAGGGGTCAGAGTTGTTGTTGAAGTGCTCCTCAATCCTGAGCTTATGGTAGTGCTTGGCCTTCTTGATGCCCCTCTTCAGGTTAGCCCTGGATGAACTGTAGGCTCGGGCATCACCTGACCTGAAAGCGGTGTCCCGTGCTTTCAGCAGTAGCCTGACCTCGCTGTTCATCCATTGCTTCTGATTCGGGAATATGGTCACCCGTTTGAGGGAGGTGACACTGTTGATGGTGGAGTTTATAAAGTCCAGAACAGAGGATGTGTAGGAATCAATGTCCGTGTGGGAGTCAAGGGTGGCCTGGGCTGTACTCACAGTGGATTTAACCCATCTGATGAGTAGGGAGTACTTTGGGAGCAGGAATTTGATGTTTTATAACCAGAGCTTTCTCACATGAACCATATAATGTATTATTCTGCTGTCCAATTGCAGCTGTGTTTAAAGACACCCACCATTTTAGCACTGTTACTGTTAACAAATTATATCAATTTCACATGATGCGAGAGAGATTCACAGTACTCCCATCGAAGAAGGTGGGAAAATGTCTTCAAAGAGGAAGAACCTTGAAGGGGCTTCAAAGTGGAGCAATAGAATGGAGACACAAGAGACTGCATAGTCTGGTAGCTTGAGCAAAAGAAAGGAGAGTTACTGAAAGAACTCAACAGGTCAGGCAGCATCTGTGGAGGAAAATGGACAATTGACATTTCGAGTCGAGATACTTCATCTAGTCTAGATGAAGGTTCTGTATCCAAAATGTCATCTGTCCATTTCCCTCAGTTTCTTCAGTGACTCCCTTTTTTAAAACCTCTCTTTAAATGCTCCCTTGTGCTGAAGTTCGTTGAGTAAAACATGCATCTTTGTTGATCTGGTTGCAATACACTGAGCTGTCCATTCAAGTTCTTTCATTTATTTGATTAAATTAAACGAGTTTGATTTATCATTTCTATTTAATAATAATGTAGCTGTTAATATAAACTTAAGCAGAAACAGCAGTGATGGGAGACCTTCCCAAATTCTACACTATCACCACTACCCCATCCAACCATTACTGATCCCCCAGACCTGGTTCACGGGTGCACAGAAACACGTCGGACTAAGTTGTGGCACTGATCAGCTTCACCAAATACTCAACATTGTCTGATAAATCACATCTGAACAGCTAGTTGTAACTAATAACAACTATTGCTTCTATTTAATTGAGCTTTGTTTTGCAGAAATGCTCTGCTGTTAGCTGGAATGTATAAGTGAAACATTCAATCACTATTGGCAGACAATGCCATTATTGGATCAGCCATTAGTTATATAGACATGTCCTTCCCAACTTAGAACAGAATTATTTCCTGAGAACTGTTTATGACCCGAACAGTTTCAAAGTCAGAGATGTAGCCGCAGACTGAGTTCCTACATGGCAGAAGATACCTGGAGTCCTACAACAGCCAGCAAGTCTATTCCACCAGTCTCCCAAATGTTTGTTCATATGTACAAGCTGTGCATAACTCTGGTTAATGGAGAATGGTGACTGGCTATATAGCAACCTATTCGCTCATTACGATATGATACGATATGATAAAACTTTATTCATCCCCGGAGGAAAATTGTTCTGCCGACAGTCACAACACACAAGGTACACAAAAACTTGGAATTCAAAGTGAAAACAAAAGTTATCACCCGTTTCATGCACAGTGGTGCATCTGGTAGAGCTGCTGCCTCCCAGCGCCAGAGACCAGGGTTCAATCCTGACCTTGGCTGCTGTTTGTATGGAATTTGCATGTTCTTCTCCAGGTGCTCCCAACGTGTGGGTTTGTAGGTTAATTGTTTTCTGTAAATTGTCGCTCGTGTGTAATTCACAAAAGTTCAAAACTATTCAAACTATTCGAAAGATGTTGAAGGAGGTACCAGGTACCAGGTACCAAGCTGGTAGATAACTGGAGCAAAAGGCTGGGCTTCAGCCTGCACTTGGGATATCTGGGCTTTCCAGTAAAACTCAGACCATTGTGCTACCTTGTCATCCGCTGCCCCCTATTGGATTGGTCTAGGAATGCTGCATTATCTCACAATACTCCATTCCAGGATGAAATCAGACCACCTAATTTACTAGTTTCTCCATTGTCTGTGCAAGGTGGGACCCAGTACTGACCCAGTCCACGTTTGCATCATACTTCTGGAGCAGGATATGCAAAAATCAATAAATGATCAACCTCAAAACATACACAGACTAAAAATAAAATAGAAAATACTGGCTCAGGCCACATCGAGGGGAAGAGGAAGGGAGATAATGTGTCCCGTCATGGATCCTTCATCGGAACTGAGGAGACAAATATATTCCAACACCCTGCAGCTTACCTACCTATGTTTGTCCACAGCTGTGGACAGGGGAACATAAGCACCATGATAAATCTGTTTATTGCCTCACTAACATCCTTAGGCTCCCTATGTTGGTCATCTTTCCCATCATGTTCCCTTCCCAGTATATAAACTCTTGGGTTAAACAGATTAAAACTACTCATTTGTAAGTGATCTTCCTAGTGTCCAACCATCACCATCACTTCAATGTTGAGGGAACGCAAAAATGCTGGAGAAACTCAGTGGGTGAAATAACTTATTTCCTTCGCTTTATAGATGTTGCTGCACCCGCTGAGTTTCTCCAGCATTTTTACATACCTTCGATTTTCCAGCATCTGCAGTTCCTTCTTAAACACTTCAATGTTGAGTCCTTTCTCTCTCAGACACTTCTTTCTCCTTTGGGAAGAAAAACTGTTGTTCCTACCTCCCCTGAGGCCAGAGAGTCATACAGCCCTTTAACTTGTGTGACACCCATCCCACAACAGTGTGGCTGAATACTATCTCCCACTGCAAACCCAGCACACTACAGGGTTCGGTAAAAACTATTCCCTTGAGGTTTGACAAGAAAATCCACCACCAACTCCACAAGGTGACCAGGAATGGGCAACAAATATGGTCCTACAAAACTTAAATCCAATGAATTCCGGTGAATGAATGAATGATTGAATGATTGAATCATTATTATCACATGTGACAAGCCACAGTGAGGTTCCATGTTTAGCATATACAAGTATGCAGAGTCGCTATAAGGTGTCGGTAAAGTTACAATCGGTCCCTTCCAAAGTTAGACCTGTTATTCAATGGTTGAACTGAAAAACTTAAATTCATATAAAGATCTGTTGAAGGCCTTCACTCCTCAGACAAAACCTGATTAAACGCTCCTTGGCAGGTATGTGGATGAAACTGTTATATTTTCCGATCTGGTAGCGGAACCACTGATCTGGCTGATTATAAAATCTACATTAGGATTTGTTTACAATTTCTAGAATGTAATTGTTGCCAAAACCAAAAACAAACTTCAAATAAACCTGAAATAAAAAAGAAAAACTGCAGGAAAAAATCAGCATGTCAATATTTCGCAATTTTCCTGTATTTTCAGTGTTTATATCACTGACTGAATGAATTTCATTAATTTTGCTCTGCAATAGTATCCTCTCACCTGCATAGAGAACAATTTCCATGCACTAAACTGCTAATAATATTTGGTTTTACAAGAAAATAGCCCACTGATCAGCTGACATCCCATCGATGGTATCTGATGTTTCTTCTCAAAAATGGGACAGTGCCCATCGCCCCTGCAATCAACTCGTTTCAAGTGTGCGGTGAAATATCTGAAATAACTACTCAATTACTTAGGCTGCAGAAATACAAATGGTTTGAGACTACACTGTGATGTTAGTAATGCTACATTAATGAACCTCCTCAGTTCACTATTGTAAGGAATTCCCACAAACAGACAAGGGAGTTCCACGCAAGCCAATGGTTATCAACATCCCATTTTGCTATTTCAACCCATATCCCAACTAAAAATATAATTTTACTTCGGAGTCACGTGAGTGACTTCGTGAAGAAGCCCGCTCAGGGCGCAGGCGCGGCATTACGCCAGCAAGTGCAACAGCGGCGGCAGCTGGAGTCAGGCTCTCCAGCTGCACTTTAAAAGCGCACCTTCAGGTAAGTGGACGGTGCGTTGGGAACGGAGCGAGTTGGAGTTGGTTTTCTTTTGAAAGAAACATGTCCCAACGTAAAAAACTCGCGAGTAGAGCTGCCCGAGCTTTAACTCCACCAGAGGAGTCAATTCCAGCGGGGCAGCAACCAGCGGTACTACCGCTGGAACAGCGGTTTGAAATTCCTCAGACCGAGCCGGTCCCAGTCACGCCAGAGCCTACACGGCGGACTGGGAAAGCCACCCGGAAGACAAACCGGCCGGTCGATTCCGACTCGTCGGAGGAGGAGATGTCCACCCCGAAGCGGGGGAGAGACAGCCGCCTAAGCTGCATCATGCAGCTGCTGGAGGGGATGGTCTACCGGGAGCAGCAGCGCTCTCGGTCAGACAGGACAGGCGCCCCCTCCATGGTGCTGAGTCCGGCACCTCCCTTTGCGACCTCGGACCAGGAATGGGAGGTCAGCATCGGTGACCAGGGGCAGGCTGGTCTGAATATGGGGCAGGCGGAAGGAACCGAAAGAGAGCAGGGTGTGCAGGAAGAGCTGCTAGGGGTCGTAAGCCGATTCGTCGCTACCCCACGGGTTGGAGCACCACTGCAGCCTAGAATGGCTGCCAGTATAAACCATCTCTCCAACAAACCACTGCAGGAGAAGGTGCTCGCCCAAGTGCTGGACGAGCACATAGCCCCGGATAATTGTGAGGCCCTCAAGGTCAAGAGCCTCAATCCTCAAATATGGGGCAACGTGGGGGGACCGATTCGGACTCAGGAGGTCAAACTCCAGCGCGTACTTCGCCTCCTGACGGCGGCTATAACAGCCTACGCGCGGGGTGTCGAGACCGTAGACATGACGGCTCACCAACAAGATGTCCTGGCGCTCATGTGCACGACACAATATGAGCTGAACAACCTGAGAAGAGATAACATCAGGCCGGCCCTCAATCCTAAATTTGCAGGATTGTGCAAAGCTCCATCAGTAGAGACCGACTCATTTCTTTTTGGGAAGGACTTGAACAAACAACTCAAAGAGATGGAGGAGGCTTCTAAGACCTTTAGCCTCATGAGGGCACCACCGGCAGCAAATATACCAAAGCTCTTCATTACACCCAGGCGGCAGCACACCGCTGCATCTACCAGTCGGCATCCCGCATATGCGACTGGTCAAAGCTTGGGGCCGCACTATCCCCAGAAACCTTTTTTAGGTCAGGGCCTGCAGCGGACCCCCTGGAAAATGCGCCTCCCCCCAACATCGCCAGCACGTCGACAGAGAACACTCAAAAAGAAAAAACCACAACCCCGCCAATAACCATGGAGGTAGGTGGATCTGGTTCCTACCCGCATATTGAGAATAAGGGTGAATTACTAACAGGGGGAAGGTTACACTTGTTTAAAGAAGCATGGGGAAGGATCACAGATGATAAATATATACTTAATAGTATTCGAGGGTATAAAATAGAATTTATTTCAAATATACCGCCAGTTCAACACATGCCCGAGAGGGCATTTGTACTCTCCAACAAGCAACAACAGGAGGGACAAGCTGAACTGGTGAGGCTTATAAACAAAGGGGTCATAGAGAAAACTACTCATGAGCCCTTGGAATTTGTTTCCAACATATTTACTAGAAGTAAAAAGGATGGTGGATGTCGCATCATCATTGACTTGACATCCTTGAATGTATTTGTTAAGTATATACATTTCAAAATGGAAACATTTGTGACTGCTAGACAACTGATTTTCAAAGGATACTATATGGCCAGCATCGATCTCAAAGATGCTTACTATCTAGTACCTATACATAAAGATTATAGCAGATATCTTAAATTTATCTGGATGGGGGAGCTTTGGCAGTATAAAGCACTGCCTAATGGGCTTACTTCAGCTCCAAGACTATTCACTAAAATATTGAAGCCAGCCATGGCAACGTTAAGGAAACAAAACCATATAGTCATGGCATATTTGGACGACATCCTCATAGTTGGGAAAACTATGGAATTGGCTGTAGCAGCAGTATCAGCTACTAAACAGCTCCTAGAGACTCTAGGCTTTGTCTTACATCCAGATAAATCTAAGTTAAATCCATCCACAATTATGGACTATCTGGGGTTCACAATTAACTCAGTCCAAATGACTATTACCCTGCCAAGGGGAAAGATGATTGCATTGATACAATCATGTAATAACTTAAAGATAAAGGAAAGACCAACTATTCGACAAGTGGCAGCAGTAATTGGCAAAATGGTAGCAGCATTTCCAGCTATCCAATTTGGACCTTTGCACTATCAAAATTTGCAAAGAGCAAAGATAACGGCACTAAAACGGCACAAAGGTCATTATGATCGGGTCATGACAATACCCCCTGAAGCAATATCAGAGCTACAGTGGTGGATACAATATATTTGGCACAGTTATAGTCCTATTGTTATTACTAATGCTACTTTAGTACTCCAAACCGATGCTAGTGCTCAAGGCTGGGGAGCAACTAACTCCATATCCAGCACAGGTGGTAGATGGACTAACTCAGAATCCTCATTACTATCTACACTGGGCATTAACTCTTTGGAAATGTTGGGCGCCTTTTATGGTTTGAAAGCATATGCATCTAATATGCATCACTTGCATGTTAGATTACAAATAGATAATACAACGGTGGTGGCTTATATTAACCATATGGGCGGCATAAAATCTTTATCATGCGACAAATTGGTCAATACGATTTGGCAATGGTGTGTCGAAAGACATATTTGGCTTTCAGCTACCTATCTACCAGGTAAGCTAAACACAGTGGCGGACACCAGGTCACGGAAATTCAATGACAACATCGAATGGATGTTAAATCCTAAAACATTTGCTAAAATTGTAAAGCAATATGGGAAGCCAGATATAGATTTATTTGCATCAAGACTGAATCACCAACTACCTATCTATGTCGCGTGGGAACCAGATCTGGAGGCAGCAGCGGTAGACGCTTTTACGCTGGATTGGGGAAAGTTTGTTTTTTATGCCTTTCCTCCCTTCTGCCTCATTAGTCGGGTACTTCGAAAAATCCAGACGGATTCAGCGTCTGGAGTTTTGGTAGTGCCCGACTGGCCTACACAGCCATGGTTCCCAATTCTCCATGACATGGTGTTCCCCAGTCATCCAGGGTTACTGACTCACCCAGTATCAGGCATCAGCCACCCATGCCACAAAGATATAAATCTCCTGGGTTGCAGATTTTAGACCGACCTTACCTGGATCTGGGGTTATCGGAACAAACCATCGCCACCATGTCAGCATCCCTAAGAACATCCACAAAGAGGCAGTACCTAACCTGCATCAGGAAATGGGAAACGTACTGCCAGAAAACGGGGACTGCTTACAAAACAGCCACAGTAGCGGATGTTCTGGAATTCCTGGCGGATTTACATCATCGTGAAGATATGAGCTACAGTGCCATCAACACGGCACGTAGTGCTCTTTCTAATTACCTCAAACCTGCAGGACATCAGGCCATGGGATCCCATCCGCTGGTGGTCAAATATGATGAGGGGCATATTTAACAGCAAGCCCCCCACCCCTAGATATACAAAAATCTGGGATGTCAGTATTGTACTCGCATACCTTCGGGACAGACCACCAGCAAGATCTCTCAGTTTAGAGCAATTTACTTTAAAAACGCTCATGCTGATGGCGCTAGTATCTGCACAGAGGGTCCAGTCCTTACATAAACTTCGATTGGACAACATGGACACAACATCGGATCAGATCACATTCACTATTCAAGGTCTGATAAAACAGTCCAGGCCAGGAACATCCAACACGCTAGTGGCATTCCGGGCTTACCCACTAGAGCCACGATTGTGTGTGGTGACCCACATAAATATTTACATAGACACAACCCATAATATCAGAGGAAGTGAGAGAGCCTTATGGGTCAGCCACAGGAAACCACATGGCAGGGTAACAAGCCAAACCATTTCAAGGTGGTTGAAACAGGTTTTGGAAGCTGCTGGAATAAACATTAATATATTTAAATCTCATTCCACCAGGGCAGCATCCACATCATCGGCAGCCAGAATGGATGTGCCTGTGGACATAATCCTCAACAAAGCAGGATGGTCACGGGAAGCAACATTCCGAACATTTTTATAATAAGCCGTTGGTGGAACCTGACGTATTTGCAGCCAGCATTTTAGAAACTGCAAATATTTAATTTAAAGCCCGGGGGAGCTATTTTTTCTTTTGTTATTGTTAATAAATACCGTTTTGTTTTCAAAACAGATTCATTGGTTGATTACAATAACACTTCCTTCCTCAAGAGCTTTCGGTAGTGAGTGAGAAAAACTGTTACACGGTTTGAAATCACAGAGCTTTGAAATCTTCACGAAGTCACTCACGTGACTCCGAAGTAAAATAGTAAGATTAAACGAGAACTTACCAGTTTGAAGTTTGATCTGTATTTTATGAGGAGTTACGATGAGGGATTACGTGCCCTCCGCTCCCACCCTCATTACATGGATCAAACTGATAATTGATGTCTCTTTATTCTTCACTATGTTACTTCAAATACGTGTGTCTGTCTGTGATTCCACACCGCTGCTTGGAAGCATGCCGCGCCTGCGCCCTGAGCGGGCTTCTTCACGTAATCCCTCATCGTAACTCCTCATAAAATACAGATCAAACTTCAAACTGGTAAGTTCTCGTTTAATCTTACTATTAAATTACACTCATTTTCACCAGACCATCACGTAAACCAACCTCCTTTCCATTGACTCCATCTGCTCTTCACGTCGCCTTGGCAAGTCCACAAGCATAATCAAGGACCAGTCTCACCCCAGTCACTCCCTCTTCTCCACTCTCTTATCAGGCAAGATGTACAGAAGTTTGAAAACGCACGCCTCCAGATTCAGGTAAAGTTTCCTCCAAGCTCATGTAAGGACATCTACCTCATTGGTGACCTTTGAACTATCTTTAATCGGACTTCATTGGGTTTTATCTTGCACTAGATGTTTACCATTTATCGTTTATCAGTACAGTGTGGACTGTTGATTGCAATTATGTGCAGGCCTTCCTTTGACTGGCGACCACACAACTAAAGCTTTTCACTGTACCTTAGTACACATGATAATAAACTAAACTAAACTAAACGCAATTAACCTTACTAATTTGGATTGAGGAAAGGGAAATTATCACTAAGATACTCTATCCAACCTAGTCCCATCTACCTGCATTTGGCCCATATCCCTCTAAACCATTCCTATCCATGTATCTACCAAATATCTTTAAAATGTTTTTATTGTGCCTCTAAATAATGCCCGTCCCACTTAGGAAACCTGAACGGAAACCTCTGGAGACTTTGCGCCCCACCCAAGGTTTCCGTGCGGTTCCCGGAGGTTGCAGGTGGTTGCCGGAGGTTGCAGGTAGTGGAAGCAGGTAGGGAGACTGACAAAAACCGCAGAGAACCGCACGGAAACCTTGGGTGGGGCGCAAACATAGAAACATAGAAATTAGGTGCAGGAGTAGGCCATTCGGCCCTTCGAGCCTGCACCACCATTCAATATGATCATGGCTGATCATCCAACTCAGTATCCCGTACCTGCCTTCTCTCCATACCCCCTGATCCCCTTAGCCACAAGGGCCACATCTAACTCCCTCTTAAATATAGCCAATGAACTGGCCTCAACTACCCTCTGTGGCAGAGAGTTCCAGAGATTCACCACTCTCTGTGTGAAAAAAAGTTCTTCTCATCTCGGTTTTAAAGGATTTCCCCCTTATCCTTAAGCTGTGACCCCTTGTCCTGGACTTCCCCAACATCGGGAACAATCTTCCTGCATCTAGCCTGTCCAACCCCTTAAGAATTGTGTAAGTTTCTATAAGATCCCCTCTCAATCTCCTAAATTCTACAGAGTATAAACCAAGTCTATCCAGTCTTTCTTCATAAGACAGTCCTGACATCCCAGGAATCAGTCTGGTGAACCGTCTCTGCACTCCCTCTATGGCAATAATGTCCTTCCTCAGATTTGGAGACCAAAACTGTACGCAATACTCCAGGTGTGCTCTCACCAAGACCCTGTACAACTGCAGTAGAACCTCCCTGCTCCTATACTCAAATCCTTTTGCAATGAAAGCTAACATACCATTCGCTTTCTTTACTGCCTGCTGCACCTGCATGCCTACCTTCAATGACTGGTGTATCATGACACCCAGGTCTCGCTGCATCTCCTCCTTTCCCAATCGGCCACCATTTAGATAATAGTCTGCTTTCCCGTATCCACCAAAATGGATAACTTCACATTTATCCACATTATACTGCATCTGCCAAACATTTGCCCACTCACCCAGCCTATCCAAGTCACCTTGCAGTCTCCTAGCATCCTCCTCACAGCTAACACTGCCCCCCAGCTTAGTGTCATCCGCAAACTTGGAGATATTGCCTTCAATTCCCTCATCCAGATCATTAATATATATTGTAAATAGCTGGGGTCCCAGCACATCTCCAAAGTCTCCAAAGGTTTCCGTTCAGGTTTCCTAAGTGGGACAGGGATATATCTTTACTTCATTTAAGAGCTTGTTCTAGAGACCTATTACCCTCTCTGTAAAAAAGTTGCGCCTCAGATTCCTATTAAATGTTTCCCCTCTCGCTATAAGCCTATGTCCTCTGTTTTTTGAACCCTATCTATGCCCCGCGTGATTTTATCCACCTCTATAAGACCTCTCCTCAGCCTCCTTTGCTCCGAGAAATAAAGTGCTAGCCTGCCCAACCTTTGCCTATAACTCAGACTCTTTTTTGACAACATCCTCAAATAAGGAGCAAGGCAGGGAGTGAGGCAAATGTAAAGAGTCAGACATCGCTGTAACTCTAATTACAGAAACAGTTAAGGTGATGTATAAAGCTAACTAGAGTTCAGGAATCTGAAATGCATATGTTCAGCAGATCAGATACCATTGACATAAAATGCTCGCTGCTAACTGCTAACTCATTATCACTAACCCCATACTTCTTCCCACACTCCACTTCAGGTTACTCATCTCCCACCCACCTATTTACAGCGGTCAATTAAAACACCAATTTTAGGGTATGGAGGAAACTAGAACACAACCAGGTCAGAGGCATGCACACTCCACATGGACAGGACAGGATTGAACCTGGATGTCTGGAGCTCCTAGATAGCAGTATTTTGCCCGGCATCACTTTCTGTACCTGTGGAGAGGAGAACACAGTTGATGTTTCACGTCAGAATCTTTCTGATGAAATATAACCATATAACCATATAACAATTACAGCACGGAAACAGGCCATCTCAGCCCGACAAGTCCCTGCCGAACAATTATTTTCCCTTAGTCCCACCTGCCTGCACTCATACCATAACCCTCCATTTCCTTCTCATCCATATGCCTATCCAATTTATTTTTAAATGATACCAACGAACCTGCCTCCACCACTTCCACTGGAAGCTCATTCCACACCGCTACCACTCTCTGAGTAAAGAGGTTCCCCCTCATGTTACCCCTTTAAGCTTGATGTCAGGGATTGAAGATAGCACAAAATGCTGGAGTAACTCAGTGGGACAGGCAGTATCTCTGGAGAGAAGGAATGGGTGACGTTTCCGGTCGACACCCTTCTTCCGAAACTACGTGATCTGCCAGTTACTAAACACTTCAACTCCCCTCCCCATTCCCACGCTGACCTTTCTGTCCTAGGCCTCCTCCAATGTCAGAGTGAGGCCCAGTGCTAATTGGAGGAACAGCACCTCATATTTTGCTTGGGCAGCAGTATGAATATTGACTTCTCTAACTTCAGGTATCTGTTGTCCCTCTGCTGTCCCTCTCTCCCCCCCCCCCCCCCCCCCCCCCCCCCCGCTTCCCAATTCTCCAACCAGTCTAACTGTCCTCTAATACATTTTATCTCTGTTTGCTTTCTTGTCACTTTCTCCTCGCTAACAATGATCTATTTTAAAATGTCCTTGATCATCTCTTTTGGTGTCTCGTTTACACTCACTCCCCTGGCTCTCAGTCTGAAGAGGGGTCTCGATCCGAAACGTCACCCATTCCTTCAATCCAGAGATGTAAATTTGTTCGGCATGGACTTGTAGGGCCGAGATGACCTGTTTCCGTGCTGTAATTGTTATATGGTCATATGGTTACATGGTTATATGTGACCTGCCCCGCTGAGTTACTCCAGCTTTTTGTGTCTATCCTGGGTGTAAACCAGCATCTGCAGTTCCTTACTATACATAAGATGACTTTGGAGCTGGTACGACTTGTATGGGGTAGGGATGGAGAGAGAGGGAATGCAAGGGTTAATTGAAGTTAGATAAATCAATATTTATACAACTGGGTTATATGCTACCCAAGCGAAATATGAGATGCTGTTCCTCAAATTTCTGTTTGGCCTCATTCTGTCAATGGAGGAGGCCTAGGACAGAAAGGTCAGCGTGGGAATGGGAAGGGGAATTAAATTGTTTGCCAACCGGGATATCAGGTAGGTCCACGCGGACAAGGGAAGGTGTTCAGCGAAACGATCGTCCAGTCTACGTTTGGTCTTACCGATGTTAAGAGTCCACACCTTGAACAACAGATACAGTAGATGAGGTTGGAGGAGGTGCAAGTGAATCTCTGCCTAACCTGAAAGGACTGTCGGGGTCCTGGATGGAGTCCACGGAGGAGGGATTGAATTGCTATCCACTCCCTCTTCCACCTTCACCACCATCCCCAGCCTTGGCATGTCTGCAGCCTGGATTTGTACGTTAATTGGGCTCTGTAAATTACCCCTTGTGTAGGGAGTGGATGAGGAAGTTGGATAATATAGAACCAGTGTGTCATAGAGTCTACAGTGTAGAAACAAGCCCTTTGTCCCAACTTGCCCACACCGGCCAACATGTCCCATTTACAGT
This sequence comes from Leucoraja erinaceus, assembly GCF_028641065.1. Classification (NCBI taxonomy): domain Eukaryota; kingdom Metazoa; phylum Chordata; class Chondrichthyes; order Rajiformes; family Rajidae; genus Leucoraja; species Leucoraja erinaceus. The sequence continues at coordinate 180,885 of NC_073401.1, read as the reverse complement.
TGACCACCTGCCTGCATTTGGCCCATATTCCCCAAAACCTGACATATTCATGTTTTTTTCATAAACATTCCGATAGACCCGCCGTAGATGGGTCCCTCACCAGCACCTCCTCTTTGTCCTGTGGTTCTGCTCTCACTCCTCCTCCCCACAGACGCAACAAGGTCCTTACCTTTCGCCACATCGGCTTCCGTATCCAACACATCATCCTCTGACATTTCCGTCACCTCCAAGGTGATCTCGTCACCAGTCGCATCTTCCCATCTCCACTCCTTTCCATCTTCTGCAGAGATCGTTCCCTCCACAACTCCTTGGTTCAGTCAAACCATCCCAACCAAACCTCTCCTTGCTCAGTAACTTTCCCCTGCAACCGCAGGAGATGTAATACCTGTCCCTATACCTCCTCCTTCGCCTCCATCCCAGCATTTTGCCAAGCACTCGTTCTTGGTCTGGCAAGGCATACTGGAGCTAGTGATTTTAACTCCCCTTCGCATTCCCATACTGACGTTTCTGTCTTAAGTCTCTTTCACAGCCAGGGTGAGGCTATGTGCAAACTTGAGGAAGAGCACCTCATATTCCTTTGGGAATCTTACAACTCAACATATGAACATTGAATTGTCCAATTTTAGGTAACTGACCAACAAACAGCCCCCTTCCCCTCCCCTTTGTCCCTGGACCCCCCGTTTGCCCACATCTCCCCACCGCCAACTCCTGCCCTTTGCTCCAGTTTCTCCCTTCCCCCCTCCTCTCCACATGCATGCCCTGCATTGGCTATTCAATTCACAACTTTTCTACCCTCCAGTTTTGCAATTTGCTATCCTTTATAGTTTTTTGGCACTTGCCTGTCATTTTTTCTCTGGCCTTCATCCAACAATCTGCATATCATAAGCCACCCTTACCTGTATTCACTTACTATTGGCCATGCCCTATCCTGCCCTTTCACTTTCTCAGCTGTCTATCCCACTCCTCCTACAATTTGGCTGAAGGAGGATCCCAATCCAAAACGCCACCTATTTCTGTTCTCCAGAGATGTTGCCTGAACTATTGAGTTACTCCAGCATTTTGTGTCTTTCCATGGTGTAAACCCATATCCTCAGTTCCTTGTTAGAACATAAAACAGTAAAGTGCATTAACCGTCAGCCCACATTGTTTGTACCAAACATGCTGCCAAGTTAAACTGATTCATGCGTGATCCATGTCACCTACTTCGCTGCACTTTCATGAGCTTCTTAAACGCTACTAAATGTATCTGCCTCCATCATCACACCTGGAGATCACCCATCTCTGTAAATATTCTTTCCAGCACATCTACTTTACACTTTTCACATCTCAACAAATAGCTATGCCCTATAGTGTAATATATTTCTACCCTGAGAAAAATGGTTCTGACCATCTACCCTATCGATGCCTCATAATTTTAAATATGGGGAGAAGGCAGGCACAGGTTATTGATTTGGGATGATCAGCCATGATCACAATGAATGGCGGTGCTGGATCGAAGGGCCTAATGGCCTCCTCCTGCACCTAATTTCTATGTTTCTATGTTTCTAAATACTTTTATAATTTTAATATAATTTTATATTCTTCTTTCAAGTCTCCCCTCAGCCTTCAAAGCTCCAGAGAAACCAATCCAAGTTTGACAAACCTTTCCTTGCAGCTGATACCCATTAATCCAGAAAGTATTCCAGTAAAATTCCTCTGCATCCTCTCCAAAGCATCCTAATTTGTCCTCTAATGGGGCGGTTAGAACTGCACACAATTCTCCAAGTATGGCCCAGTCAAAGTCCTTTAGAGCTGCATCATGTCTTCCTGAGGTAGACACAAGGGACAAAAGGTGTTATCACACTGAGCGGCGGACTGGCTTGCGAAGGAAAAAGTGCTGTTGAGCCAAAACCAAAGAGGCCGACGTCAGGCAACACCGTGGTAGTTGGAGACTCCATTGTGAGAGGTACGGACAGGGATTTCTGCTGCAACAGACAGGATTCGGGCATGGTGTGCTGCCTCCCTGGTGCCAGGATCCAGGATGTCACAGACAGAGTGCAGAAAATCCTCAAGGGCGAAGGTGAACAGCCGGAAGTTGCAGTGCATCTTGGCACAAACGATGTCGGAAAGAAGGGGATGAATATTCTGTAGCGTGATTTTAGAAAACTCAGAAAAATTCTGAAAAGCCGGACCTCCAGGGTGATTATCTCCGGTTTGCTTCCAGTTCCTCGTGCTGGAGAGAGTAGGAACAGGGAGATACAGGACCTGAATGTGTGGCTGAGGAACTGGTGCAGGGGGCATGGATTTAGATTCTTAGACCACTGGGATCTGTTTTGGACTAAGGGGGAACTGTACAAAAGGGACGGATTGCACCTTAACAGGTGGGGGACCAGCATTCTGGCAGGCAGGTTTGCCACTGCTACACAGGTGGTTTTAAACAGGTGGGGGGGGAGGGGTGGTGGTGGCGGTGTCAAATGGGATAGTCAAGGACGGAGTTAAAGGGAAAGGGAGTAAAGGGATAATTAATGACCCCAGAATTAACGGGAAAGAAAGCTCACAAAGGGATAGGAGAGTATCGCCATGTGTAATAGGGATTGATGTGAAAGGTGAGATGCGTAAGGAATTAAAAGTATTGTATTTGATTGCGTGAAGTATAAGAAGTAAAGTAGATGAGCTTGAGGCTCAGTTAGAGGTTGGTAGATATGACATTGTGGGGATTACTGAGACGTGGCTGCAGGAGGATCGGGTCTGGGAACTTAATATTCAGGGTTATACATCCTATAGAAATGACAGGCAGGTGGGCAGAGGAGAGGGGGGGGTAGCTCTGCTGGTGAGGGATGGAATTCAGTCCCTTGCGTGGGAAGACATAGGGACTGACAAAGTAGAGTCACTGTGGATTGAGTTGAGGAATTGCAAAGGCAAGAAGACACTAATTGGTGTTATCTACAGGCCCCCAAATAGTAGCCCGGATGTAGGGTGTAAGTTGCAGCAGGAGTTAAAACTGGCATGTAACAAAGGTAATGCCACTGTGGTGATGGGGGATTTCAATATGCAGTTAGACTGGGAAAATCAGGTTGGTTCAGGACCCCAAGAAAGAGAGTTTGTAGAATGCCTCCGAGATGGATTCATAGAGCAGCTTGTAATGGAGCCGACCAGAGAAAAGGCAATCCTGGATTTAGTATTGTCCAATGAACCAGATATGATAAGAGAACTTGAGGTAAAGGTACCGCTTGGAGGTAGTGATCATAATATGATTCGTTTTAATCTGCAATTTGAGAGGGAGAAGGTTAAATCGGAAGTGTCAGTGATGTAGCTGAACAAAGGGGACTATGAAGGCATGAGAGGGGAGCTGGCCAAGGTAGACTGGAAAGGGATCCTAGCAGGAATGACGGTGGAACAGCAATGGCAGGAATTTCTGGGCATAATCCGAAAGACGCAGGATCATTTCATTCCAAAAAGGAAGAAAGATTCTAAGGGGAGTAGGAGGCAACCTTGGCTGACAAGAGAAGTTAGGGATAGAATAAAACTAAAAGAAAAGATGTATAACACAGCAAAGAGTAGCCGGAAGCCAGAGGATTGGGAAACTTTTGTAGGACGACAGAAGGAAACAAAACGTCAATACAGGCTGAAAAGATGAAGTACGAAGGGAAGCTGTCCAGGAATATAAAGAAGGACAGTAAAAGCTTCTTTAGATATGTTAAGGGGAAAATAATAGCAAAGTCAAATGTGGGTCCCTTGAAGGCAGACACGGGTGAAATTATTATGGGGAACAAGGAAATGGCAGAAGAGTTGAACAGGTACTTCGGATCTGTCTTCACTAAGGAAGACACAAACAATCTCCCAGATGTACTGGAAGACAGAGGATCTAAGGGGGTAGAGGAACTGAAAGAAATTTTCATGAGGCGAGAAATAGTATTGGGTAGGCTAATGGGACTGAAGGATGATAAATCCCCTGGACCTGATGGTCTGCATCCCACGGCCCTCAGGGAGGTGGCTCTAGAAATAGTGCACGCATTGGTGATCATTTTCCAATGTTCAGGATCAGATCCTGTGGATTGCAGGATAGCTATTGGTATCCCACTTTTCAAAAAAGGAACAAGAGAGAAACGGGGAATTACAGACCAGTTAGCCTGACTTTTGTGGTGGAAAAGATGCTGGAGTCAATTATTAAAGATATAATAATGGGGCATTTGGATAGCAGTAAAAGGATTAGTCCAAGTCAGCATGGATTTATGAAAGGAAAATCATGCTTGACTAATCTTCTGGAATTTTTTGAGAATGTGACAAGTAAAATGGATGAAGGGGGGCCAGTGGATGTAGTGTATCTGGACTTTCAGAAAGCCTTTGATAAGGTCCCGCACAGGAGACTGGTGACTAAAATTAGAGCACATGATATTGGGGGTAGGGTTTTGACGTGGATAGAAAATTGGTTGGCAGACAGGAAGCAAAGAGTAGGAGTGAACAGGACCTTTTCAGAATGGCAGGCTGTGGCGAGTGGAGTACCACAAGGCTCGGTGTTGGGGCCGCAACTGTTTACCATATATACCTGTATTAATGGTTTGGAAGAGGGAATTAGGAGCAACACTAGCAATTTACTGATGACACAAAGCTGGGTGGCAGTGTGAACTGTGAAGAGGATATTAGGAGGTTGCAGGGTGACCTGGACAGGTTGAGTGAGTGGGCAGATGCGTGGCAGATGCAGTATAATATAGATAAATGTGAGGTTATCCACTTTGGTGGCAAAAACAAGGGGGCAGATTATTATCTCAATGGAGTTAGGTTAGGTAAGGGGGGAGGTACAGCGAGACCCGGGTGTCCTTGTACACCAGTCACTGAAAGTTGACGTGCAGATACAGCAGGCAGTTAAGAAAGCTAATGGAATGTTGACCTTCACAAGAGGATTTCAGTATAGGAGAAGAGGTTCTTCTGCAATTGTATAGGGCCCTGGTAAAACCACATCTGGAGTATTGTGTACAGTTTTGGTCTCCTAATATGAGGAAGGACATCCTTGTGATTGAGGCAGCGCAGCGTAGGTTCACGAGATTGATACCTGGGATGGCGGAACTGTTATATGAGGAAAGATTGAAAAGGCTAGGCTTGTTTTCACTGGAGTTTAGAAGGATGAAGGGGTATCTTATAGAAACATGTAAAATTATAAAAGGACTGGACAAGCTAGATGCAGGAAAAATGTTCCCAATGTTGGGCGAGTAAGAACCAGGGGCCACAGTCTTAGAATAAAGGGGAGGCCATTTAAGACTGAGGTGAGAAAAAACGTTTGCACCCAGAGAGTTCTGAATTTGTGGAGTTCCCTGCCACAGAGGGCAGTGGAGGCCACATCACTGGATGGATTGAAGAGCGAGTTAGATAGAGCTCTATGGGCTAGTGGAATCAAGGGATATGAGTATAGAAGTTGGGATGTAATGTTAAAAATTGTACAAGGCATTGGTGAGGCCAATTCTGGAGTATGGTGTACAATTTTGGTCGCCTAATTATAGGAAGGATGTCAACAAAATAGAGAGAGTACAGAGGAGATTTACTAGAATGTTGCCTGGGTTTCAGCAACTAAGTTACAGAGAAAGGTTGAACAAGTTAGGGCTTTATTCTTTGGAGCGCAGAAGGTTAAGGGGGGACTTGATAGAGGTTTTTAAAATGATGAGAGGGATAGACAGAGTTGACGTGGAAAAGCTTTTCCCACTGAGAGTAGGGAAGATTCAAACAAGGGGACATGACATGAGAATTAAGGGACTGAAGTTTAGGGGTAACATGAGGGGGAACTTCTTTACTCAGAGAGTGGTAGCTGTATGGAATGAGCTTCCAGTGAAGGTGGTGGAGGCAGGTTCGTTTTTATCATTTAAAAATAAATTGGATAGTTATATGGATGGGAAGGGAATGGAGGGTTATGGTCTGAGCGCAGGTATATGGGACTAGGGGAGATTATGTGTTCGGCACGGACTAGAAGGGTCGAGATGGCCTGTTTCCGTGCTGTAATTGTTATATGGTTATATTATATGGATATGGGGAGAGGGCAGGCACGGGTTATTGATTGGGGACGATCAGCCATGATCACAATGAATTAGCTCTAACAATGGAGAAGGTCCAGGACAGAAAGGTCAGATTGAGAATGGGAGGGGGAGTTGAAGTGCTGAGCCACCGGGAGGTCAGGTAGGTTAAGACGGACTGAGCGGAGGTGTTCAGCCAAACGATCGTTGAGCCTATACTTGGTCTTGCCGATGTAGAGAAGTTGGGGGAGGGGGAGCAAGAGCAGAGCTGTGGGACATCAAGGAGACCCTAGTGAGAGCCTCATCTATAATGGAAGAGGGGAGCCCCGTTTCCAAAAGAATGAGGACATTTCCTATGTCCTGGTATGGAACACCTCATCCTGGGTGCAGATGCGGCGTAGACGGAGGAATTGGGAGATGGGGACAGAGTCTTTTCAGGAAGCAGGGTGGGAAGAAGTGTAGTCTAGATAGCAATGGGAGTCAGTAGGTGTATAGTAGATGTCGGTTAATAGTCTGTTTCCTGCGATGGAGACGGCGAGATCTATAAAGGGGAATGTTGGAGAGGGTGCAAATGAATTTGAGTGCAGGATGGAAATTAGTGGTGAAGTTGATTAAGTCATTGAGTTCTGCATGGGTGCAGGAGGTTGCACCAATGCAGTCGTCAATGTAGCGGGGGTAGAGTTCGGGAATAGGGCCAGTGTACACCTGGAACAGAGATTGTTTGATGTACCCTACAAAGAGGCAGGCAGAGCTGTGGCCCATGCGAGTGCCCATAACTACGCCTTGGATTTGGAGGAAGTGGGAAGTATTGAAGGAGTTGTTGATTGTAAGGACCGGCTCTGCCAGGTGGAGGAGAGTATTGATTGATGGAAATTGGCTGGTTCTGTGGTCAAGGAAGAAACGGAGGGCTTTAAGTCCCTCCTGGTGGGGGTTGGAGGTGTAGAGTGACTGGACATCCATAGTAAAGATGAGGGAGTGGGGGCCTAGAAAACGGAAGTCATTGAGGAGACTGTTCCCAATGTTGGGCGAGTCCAGAATCACGGGACACAGTCATAGAATAAAGGGGAGGCCATTTAAGACTGAGGTGCGAAAAAACGTTTTCACCCAGAGAGTTGTGAATTTATGGAATTCCCTGTCACATAGGGCAGTGGATGGATTTAAGAGAGTTAGATAGAGCTCTAGGGGCTAGTGGAATCAAGGGATATTGGGAGAAGGCAGGCATGGGTTAGTGATTGGGGACGATCAGCCATGATCGCAATTCGCTGGCTCGAAGGGCCGAATGGCCTCCTCCTGCACCTATTGTCTATTGTTTCTATGTTTCTATGAGACATCAGGAATTCAAGTCTTCCTGACTCTTATATTCAAAAATGAAATAGAAATGAAAGCAAGCATACCATACACCTGTTCTGCAACCTTTGGTGAGCTATGAACTTGGACTCCAAGATCGCTTTTAATGGTTGAACTGTATAATTTCCCCTTAGACACAACCTCCCAAAGTGCAACACCTCACACTTAATCTGCTTTTTCTCCACTCATTTTGCAGCTGATCTATAATTCTGCTGTATCTTCTGACAGATTTCCTCATTGTCTGCAAGTTACTCAGGCATATTATGAGATGTTGTTCCTCCAGTTTATGTGTTCTCTACCCTGCCAACAGAGGGTCATTACCTGGCTTTCTCCCACCCGCACCTCTCCTCCAGCCATCTCTCCTCCCTACTACATCCAGGCTGAGGAAAGTTCACAACCATACAGTAAATGTCACCAATCCATGTTCTCATGACTTGCTGGACATCAGGACTTCTCAGGATGTCCAGTGGTCCCTCATTGAAGGATTGAGAAGTTGACCCTTCATGATGCCATTGACATTACATGAGCTACAAACAGGCAGATGCCTCTAATGTCTCTTACAGGCAGGGAAAGTGGATGCAGTGAAGGCCCCTTCACAATACATTCAAGATCTGAGAAGATGTCTCAAACACCATACAACCTAAGATTGAGGAATTGTGGCAGGAATTGTGGCAGGTCGTGTATCGTAACCACAAAACATAAATCTGTTCACAAATCACATGTGTGTATGTATGAGCTTGTAGATACTCATCTTTATGTAATATCTGTAGTTAACGAGGCTTGTCAGAAGCAGGTAGAATGTCAGCACTGTGTTTCTACATTGAGGCTGCACACACCTGAGGCAACAATGAAATTGACCAGCACTGAGTTCACCCATCAAAGGCTATCTATTGTTGCACAGGAGATGCTGGTCTGCCCCATTATAACAGTGGGATACATAGATACATTATTACAGTATCTGCAACTACTCTCAAGTTTACATGACCAGAGAGGAGGGTGGAGGGGGAGTCAGGGGTATATTTGTATGACAAGATAATAAATGTAGAATATGGAACACTTCACGGATTTGCATGTCATCCTTGTGCAGGGGCCATGCTAATCTTCTCTGTATTTTTTTCCAAAAATATACTTTATTCAGAATGAAAAATATACAACGCTTATACAAAACAAAAACAGTGCAGAAATTCCAGTTCCTCAATCCCTCCCCAAAACCAATTTTGGAGAGCACGTCCATCATGTACGAGAGCGATATCCTGTCGAAGGCCTTCTCATGGTCCAAGCTGACCAGGCAGGCATCCACCCGTCTGTCCTGCACGTTGGCAATGGTTTCCTTCAGCAGACAGACTGTCTGAGATTTTCCTTCCCAGTACACTATAGGTTTGGTCCGGGTGGATCACATATCCCTGAGCAGACCCAGTTAGCGAAGGCCTTGGACTAATTCTTATACAGGTGCACAACCTTTTATCCGGAGTTCTGGAAAACGAAAAGCTCTGAAAACCGGACATTTTTTCCAGGATGTCGTCTGCACACCAAAGCTCGCGTTTGGCGCCAAACTTGACCCTTGACGGTCAACCCAGGTCTGTACTACTGTAGCGGCTGCGTCCTCCCCGGAGACCGGGGAGACACTTAAACATCTGTAAATCATTGCTTAAATGTTAGTCAGTTAGTTTGGAGGGCTTTTATGTGAAGGGGGAAACTTTAATTCTTAGTCCCCTATCTGGTCAGAGAGGCGGGGAGCGGGCAATGCCTTACCGGGTCACCGTGCGGTAAGCTCCGGAGCGCTGTGGCCGCCGACTCCCAACATCGCGGAGCTGGGGCTGTGGGCGTCCGGCCGTGGGCGGCGTCAGTTGTAGCTCCAACCCCGGCACCTCTGCCCTTGGCTGTGTGGCGCTCCATATCCAGCGCGGCCCGCGGCCGGACGCCCGCAGCCCCAGCTCCACGATGTTGGGAGTCGGCGGCCACAGTGCTCCGGAGCTTACTGCACGGTGACCCGGTAAGGCATTGCCCGCTCCCCGCTGGTATTCCAGTGCTGTGGCCGCCGACTCCCAACATCGCGGAGCTGGGGCTGCGGGTATCCGGCTGCGGGCGGTGCTGGATTTGGAGTGCCGTGCAGCCAGGGGTAGAGCCAATTCCTGATAACATCCTTCTCCTCCTTCAGCTTGTAGATGAGTATGATGCTGCCCTTCCTCTTGGAGTCTGACCTGCTGCCGGCTAGAAGCAGAGCACTGTCCTACACACAGTGGCGGACTGGCCAGGGTGTCAGCTTGCCCGATGGCAAGTGGGCCCCTGATGAAGTGGGCCCCCTCAGGGCCGCTCTTTGGCCGATTGGACCGATTTTTCCAAATGGGGCCCCGCGCCCAAGGGAGGCCCCGTGTTAATTTTCCGTATTTCATATGACATGTTGACTGTCTGACATGCTGCCAGCTAGGGATAATTTGCAATTTACAAAAGTCAACTAACCAACAAAGTGAGGACGCCAGAGCACCAGGATAAAACCCACACGATCACAGGGAGAAAGTACAAACACCGTACAGACAGTACCTGTAGCCAGGATCAAACCTGGGTCTCTGGCAATGTTCCACCGTGCCTCCCTTGGCTGCTGGCGCCATTAATCTGTGGCAAGCAACATCTTTAGCCAGTGCAGTTTGCTTCATCTGCCCTTTGCTTCTTGGATGGCACATTCAGTTGTTTTTTCCCACTTCTCCACCATCTGCCATGCCACTTGTTCTCCCTGATTCCCTCTCCCATCAACTCTCCCTCCTGGAGAGGGATGTGAGGGTACCTGTCTTGAGGTTTTGGGGCTCAGGTCGGTTGGGCTATACTTCCTGCTCCTGGTCTGGGTTTTTGCTGGGGTCTCGGTGGTGGTATAGGGTGCGTCAATATCCCTGGGGCTGTTGCAACTGCCCTTTTTATTTCCTGTGCATAGGTGCAGGCTCTTGTAGAGCAGGCCCTGTAGAGGTGGCCAGCTTCCCCCCACAGCTCGCAATTCTCAGTTTCTCAGCAATACTTAGTCTCGTGGACTTCCTGTTTGCAGTTCTTACAGATGACTGTTCTGCACTATTCCCTCACATGTCTGAGGTTGTTACATTTGTGAAATACATGCAAAGATGCCCAAAGATGCACAGGTTTGTAGGTTAATTGGCTTCTACAAATTGCCTCTTGTGTGTAGGGAAAGAGGGATAACATAGAACTAGTGTGAACAGTTGTCGATGGTCGGTGTGAACTCGGTGGGCCGAAGAGCCTGTTTCCATGCTATATCATTAATTTAAACATTTTGCCATTCTACACAACTTTGATGAAGGAATATCTACTCAGCTTATATCTGACCTGATATTGCGTGATCAATTCCTGATATCACCCTTCACCCCTTTTCTGCTTATCAATTTGGGTGATGCTGCTCTCCCTCATGGAGTCTGACATGCTGCCGACTAGAAGCATCGCATTGTACACCTCCTGCAGGTCCGGGCCCACTCAGCCCCACAGAGCCGAGGACATCCGGTGGCGCTGTTACTGGCTGCCTCCGCCCACGGTCTGGTTGTCCTTGTTTATTTTTTGTTATGTTTAGAGTGTGTTTTTTTAAGTTTGTTTCAGTATTTATGTGGGGGAAAGCAGGTAGGGTAAGGGGGAAACCGTCCTTCAATCCCTTCCTGGTGAGAATGCCGCTATTATCCGAGTCCCGTCCTCACTCCCCCCCCCCTCGCAGCCTACCAATTGGATTGGCACAGCCTTTCCTGTTGGGACCGGACCGGAGCTTCAGCAGCTGCAGCGCTGCGCTCAATACATCGCGGAGCGGGCAAGGCCTTACCTGGGATTGCCATTTGGAGGTCCGGAGTGCTGGGCCGCTGCTCTAACATCGCGGAGCTGTGGGTTTGGATCACCCAATGCGGGCGGCGCTGACTTTAACATCACGGAGTCCTGGGACCTTTTGCTGGGGGTCGCCAGCACGAATCTCCGCCCAGCACAACCTGTGGACATTGGGAGCCGCTGACTCCGGTGGAAGGTGTCCGGTTCGGAGGTCCAGGCCGCTGACGATGTTGTCCCGTTCGACGTTGGGGTTCCATCGTTCCCGGGGAGAGGGCCTGAACATTGGGGCGCCAGTAGCGGCGACTACGGGGTGCTCGGGAGGCCCCGACTACGGGTGAACAATGGGGAACATCAGTGAGGAGGTTCACTGGACTTTGGTTCTTTCCCTCACAGTGAGGAACTTTGGTGCTGCTGTGGGGATGTTTGTGTTGTGGACTACTGTGTTCTGTTTTTTTGTGTTTTTTTTAATTTTATTTTTTGTACGACTGTAAGGGAAAGAGAATTTTGTTGTCTCTTAATTGAAGCCAAGGACAATAAATTAAATCAAATCAAAAATCAAATCAAATCAACCAGCCGGTAAGCCATCGCTTCCGGGAATTTCATTCGAGTCAAAGGAATGGATGGAGCCAATCAGCTCCTGCAGGGTCAGTGGTTGGTCCAGACTCTCCCGCTTGCTGTCCTCCAAGACCTCTGTGACACAGGACCGGAAGTTCTGGGAGGTGGTGCAGCCTGTGGCATTTCTATCATACAGACTAGCATAGAAGGATTTGTATAAGATTTGTCTGAAGAAGGGTTTCGGCCCGAAACGTTGCCTATTTCCTTCGCTCCATAGATGCTGCTGCACCCGCTGAGTTTCTCCAGCTTTTTTGTGTACCTTAGAAGGATTTGTAGATCCACAGCATGTCAGTCTGCGAGGATGTTATTGAGCCGTCCTGTTCCCTAAGGCTATTGATCACAGAGCTCCCACTGTGAACCTTTTGGAAGAAGAAGGGTGAGCACGTTTCATCCTGCTCCACATGGCAGACCCTGGATCGGACGATGCAAAGAGCCGAGCTTGCCAGCCCAGCACCTCACAGAGACCCGGGTCGATCCTGACTATGGGTGCTGTCTGTACAGAGGTTTTACGTTCTCCCTGTGACCATGTTGATTTTCTCTGGGTGTTTCAGCTTAAGTTAAATGTGAAACCACACGCATGGCGGAGTGTCCAGGCGAGCCGCACGGCCTGATCTACCCGCCCGACTCGTCCCACAGTCCTCCCAAGGAACCACGGAGAAGCCGGGTGTTGAGGCCTGTCTGGGCCAAGGAAGCCTCAGCTGCGGCGGCGGTGGAGCCTCAACGATGGTGGGGCCTCAGCGGCAATGTGACCCTTGGCCGCAACAGGAGGCTCTGCGGTGGTGGGGCCGTGGCGGCAACGGGAGCCTCGGTTGCGGTGGGACCTAGCATTGACCCCGCGATCAGCAGTCATTGAGCATGAGGGGGGGAGGGGAAGACAATGGGGACCCAGCATGGGGGAGAGGAGGTTCACTCTTGTTTTAGAATCCTCTGCCCAGGGGATAAAGCCTGCATTCATTTGTTTGTTTGTTTGTTCGTTGGTTCCAGTTAAGGCGCTATGCACATGGCACCCAGCTAACAGTCTTTTTACTTTTTTATTCACTTTTAATTTCAAGTTTTTGTGTACCTTGTGTGTTGTAACTGTTGGCAGACCAATTTCCCTCCGGGGATGAATAAAGTTTTATTGTATCGCATGCTGAACCCAGCGAATATCGAGGAATTAAAGAGGGACCATGTAGGTTGGGTAGCCATGTGTAGGCTACCCAACCTAGGTAGGGTTGGCGGCGCGATTCTTGTCAGCAGCGGCCTCTGCAGCCCGTCTGCGTTTTTATTATTTTTTGTCTATGTTTCTATGTAGTTTTTGTTATTTTTTGTTGGGGTGTGTGTGTGGGGGGGGGGTGGGGGTGGGGTGGGAGGGAGCGGGTAACTTTTAAATCTCTCCCTACACGGGAGACCCGACCTTTTCTTGTCGGGTCTCCGTTGTCGTTGGGGCTGCAACGAGGAGCGGCCTCCAACAGGAGAAGACCGGGGACTCTGGTGCCGACGACTCAACTCACCGTCGCGGAGCTGGCCGAGTCCGGAGCGGGTGGAGCGGTGGTGGAGCGCTGCTGCTGCTGCACCACCTCCGGAGATTCGGAGGCTGCAACTGCGGGTCTGGCGGACGGCGGCACCGGGAGCCCGCGGGTCACTGGAGGGAGGCCGCTTTTCAGGGCTCCCGCAACGGCGACTTCTCCCGCCCGACTCCAACATCAAGAATCCGGTGTGCGACCTTGCACCACCCGGCGTGGCTTTAATCGCCGCCGGACAATCCCCCTCGCCAGCCGGGGGCTTTGACTTTGACATCGGCGGGAGGGGGGAGTGCAGTGGACAGATATGTTTTTTTGGCCTTCCATCACAGCGATGTGATGGATGTTTATGTAAATTATGTTGTGTCTTGAGTCTATTTGTTTGTAATGTATGGCTGCAGAAACGGCATTTTGTTTGGACCTCAAGGGGTCCAAATGACAATTAAATTGAATCTTGAATCTTGAATCATGTAGGGCGGCATATGGTGTCGCAGCGGTAGAGTTGCTGCCTTACTGCTGCACCTCTGCCACTGCATCACCGTGACGACAGTAATCGAGAAATTCCCTCCCCGCATCAGGTTCCACAGACTAGAAGCGCAAGTCATTGCCTCCCGACCATATCGACGTCCGTAGGGCCACCATCATGACCACTGTGGAGGTGTGGCAGCCCACACTCTTGTCTAAAAGTCACATCTGATTTGACCTTGGCCAGGTATTGCAAGACGTTGACACATCGCATGGTGCACTTTACACTGCATACGTTATTCATTGCCTGTTTTTCCACCGTTTAGTGAGAAAGAAAAGTAGGTGAGGTGCAAAGAGAAATGCTGGAAGGACTTTGCATTTGTGGAAAAATAAAGGCAATATTTCAGACCTAAGGCCCTTCATATGGCCCTTGGGACCTTTAATTCCATCGGTCTGTGGGTTTGATCAGACAGAGGAAGGAACACGATTCAAATCATCACCTGTCCATGTTGTCCAGAGAGGTTGCCTGACCCGCGGAGTTACCCCAGCACTTTGTGTTGTCCTTTTGTGTATTAACCAACACCTTCAGTTCTTTGTTCTATTGTCATCTTGCAATGTAAATTAAGTGTTGTTAATACTGTAATGAAAGACTTGTGAGATGCTTTATTATTATAAAGACATTTTCACTGAACGTTTGTGAGAAATAAACAGGTGAATTGTGCAAAATATGGAACGCTTCACGAATTTGCGTGTCATCCTTGCGCAGGGGCCATGCTAATCTTCTCTGTATCGTTCCAATTTTAGTATATGTGCTGCCGAAGCGAGCACGAAAATAAGCTCTGCTTCAATGCTATTTAAATCACTGGTGTCAGTAACACTTTACGGTGAGGGTGATCATTTTCTTTAGTTTCTTAACTTCCATCTCCAAATTGCAAATTTCATTTCTAACAATTGTAAACTTCTTACAATCACTTCATCATTTCAAATCACTTTTCATGCATTCTCATCTTTCATGCTCAATTCGCACATTCATTCACATCCAACAGCTTTATGGGTGCTTTCCCTCATTCGACAGATATGCAGTAGGCGGGGCTTCTGGCAATTGTTAGTCACAGAACAAACAGTGTGGAAACAGGCCCTTCGGCCCAACGCGCCCACACTGGACAACAATGTCCCAGCCACACTGGTCCCACTTGCCTGCACCTGCTCCATATCCCGCCAAACCTGTCCCATCCATGTACCTGTCTAACTGTTTCTTAAACCTTGAGGTAGTCCCAGCCTCAACTACCTCCTCTGGCAGCTTCTTCCTTACACCCACCACCCTTTGTGTGAAAAAGTTACCCCTCGGATTCCTATTCAATCTTTTCCCCTTCACCTTCAACCTTTGTCCTGTGGTCCTCGATTCCCGTACTCTGGGCAAGAGACTCTGTGCATCTACCCAATCTATTCCTTTCATGATTTTGTACACCTCTGTAAGATCACCCCTCACTCATCCTCCTGCGCTCCATGGTATAGAGACCCAGCCTACTCAACTCACACCCTCTGGTCCTGGCAACATCCTCGTAAATCTTTTCTGAACCCTTTTAAGCTTGATGTCAGGGATTGAAGATAGACACAAAATGCTGGAGTAACTCAGTTGGGACAGGCAGCATCACTGGAGAGAAGGTATAGGTGTCGTTTCTGGTCGAGACCCTTCTTCAGAAAGTACTTGAACTGTCAGTTGCTAAACACTTTAACTCTCCCTCCCATTCCCACACTGACAGAGTGAGGCCCAGTGGTAATTGGAGGAATTGCACCTCATATTTCACCTGGGCAGCTTACACCCCAGCGGTATGAATATTCACTTCTCTAACTTCAAGTATCTGTCCCCCTACTGTCCCTCTCTCTGCACCCCCCCCCCCCCCCCTTCCACAATTCCATCGGTTGGTGGGTTTGATCAGACAGGAAGGAACACGACCCAAGTCATCACCTGTCCATGTTGTCCAGAGAGGCTGCCTGATCCGCAGAGTTACTCCAGCACTGTGTTGTCCTTTTATGTATTAACCAACACCTTCAGTTCTTTGTATCTGTGCCTTCTGTGTTTTATTACTATCTTGCAATGTAAAAAATGCTTTGTTAATCCTGTAATGAAAGATGCTTTATTATTATAAAGGCATTTTCACTGAAAGTTTGTGAGAAATGGGGGGGGGGTTGCACGTAAGGTAATCGGGTCAAAGGGCGTGACGCATGGAGCAGCTCAATCCGTCTGGAGGACATGGCAGTTTCCGGCATACACTGTTAACACACGAAACGCGTACTTTCGTACCTGTTAAAAACCGCCGAAATGGTCAATTTTTGCACTGTAAATAATTGTGGAGGGTGACTGAGCGCTCTGAACCAAATGCTCTAATATCTTTGCTCTGAACCCGAGCACCAAGGTGTAAGCGACCGAAGGGGATGCGCATCCCTCGGGACAGCCCTCACTCTCCCCCGGGGTCAGCGTTGTCCGGCCACAGCCGCCCTCTGTCCCATCTCCCCCTGTGGGCCGCACTGTCACGGGCTGTGGGTCGGCAGTGCCTACACACAGGGCCAGGTGGAGCAGGACCACGGCTCCATGCAGTGGACACAAGGGGACATATACCTGGCAACGTCCCAGTCAGCTGCAGCAGAGTTGGGGACGGTCTGGTCCCTTCGCCAATCCAGAGTCACTAACAGCGCTGCACCGGCAACCCGACCTCCTCCTCCCTCACCCACTCCCGGCCGCGGGGACAGACGTGGAGTGTGGAGCCATTCAACGTGGAGACCGGATGTTGGGACAGAAAACGGGCCCACTGCACTGGAAGCCATGATAAGTGCTTACCTGCAGTTCACCGTGTGTACACAGTGGCAGGAAACATGTTCCCGATGTTGGGGGAGACCAGAACCAGGGGCCACGGTTTAAGAATAAGGAGTAAGCCATTTAGAACGGAGACGAGGAAACACTTTTTCTCACAGTGAGAGGTGAGTCTGGGGAATTCTATGCCGCAGAGGGTGGTGGAGGTAGGTTCTCTGGATGCTTTCAAGAGAGAGCTAGATAGGGCTCTTCAAAATAGCGTTGTCAGTGGATATGGGGAGAAGGCAGGAACGGGGTACTGATTGTGGATGATCAGCCATGATCACATTGAATGGCGGTGCTGGATCGAAGGGTCAAATGGCCAACTCCTGCACCTATTGTCTGGATAGTCCTGCATAGTCTATTGTCTACTCCAGTGCTAACAGTACTGGTCACGGGCAGTGACCTCGACTGCCATATATAAAGTAGGTGAATTGTGCAAAATATGGAACGCTTCACGAATTTGCGTGTCATCCTTGCGCAGGGGCCATGCTAATCTTCTCTGTATCGTTCCAATTTTAGTATATGTGCTGCCGAAGCGAGCACAAACACAACTGCTGCTTCAATGCTATTTAAATCACCGGTTTCAGGAACACTTTAGAGTGAGGGTGATTATTCCGATTTAATTTCTTGATTTTCAGTTTTTAATTAGAAATCTAATTTCTAATAAATATAAACTGATTGTAGTACCATAGGTTGATTTCAAATTCATTTGCATGCATTGTAATTTCTACAAAGGTTTATGGGTGCCTGCTCTAATTGGAGAGATATGCAGTAGGCGGGGCTTGTGGGGATTGTTGACGTCATTGAGGTGCTGGTTACTCAGTGGGGCCAGCAGCATCTCTGGAGAAAATTAGTAGGTGACGTTTGGGTTCAAGACATTCATTCCTTCAGACTTAAGGAAGGGTCTCGACCTGAAACATTACCCATTCCTTCACGCCACAGATGCTGCCTGTCCCGCTGAGTTGCTCCAGCATTTTGTGTCTATCTTCTGATACGCCCAAAGCCATTATAAAGTGATTGAGAAGTTCAAGTTCAAGTGAGTTTATTGTCATGTGTCTCTGTATAGGACAATGAAATTCTTGCTTTGCTTCAGCGCACAGAACATAGTAGGCATTTACTGCAAAACAGATAAATGTGTCGGTATACCATGCTATAAATATATACACACATGAGTAAATAAACTGATAAAGTGCAAATAACAGAAAATGGGTTATTAATAATCAGAGTTTTGTCCGAGCCAGGTTTGATAGCCTGATGGCTGTGGGGAAGTAGCTATTCCTGAACCTGGTCATTGCAGTCTTCAGGCTCCTGTACCTTCTACCTGAAGGTAGCAGGGAGATGAGTGTGTGGCCAGGATGGTGTGGGTCTTTGATGATACTGCCAGCCTTTTTGAGGCAGCGACTGCGATAAATCCCCTCGATAGAAGGAAGGTCAGAGCTGATGATGGACTGGGCAGTGTTTACTACTTTTTGTAGTCTTTTCCTCTCCAGGGCGCTCAAATTGCCGAACCAAGCCACGATGCAACCGGTCAGCATGCTCTCTACTGTGCACCTGTAGAAGTTAGAGAGAGTCTTCATTGACAAACCGACTCTCCGTAATCTTCTCAGGAAGTAGAGGCGCTGATGAGCTTTCTTGATAATTGCATCAGTGTTCTCGGACCAGGAAAGATCTTCAGAGATGTGCACGCCCAGGAATTTGAAGCTCTTGACCCTTTCAACCATTGACCAGTTGATATAAATGGGGCTGTGGGTCCCCCTTCTACTCCTTCCAAAGTCCACAATCAGTTCCTTGGTTTTGCTGGTGTTGAGGGCCAGGTTATTGCGCTGGCACCATATGGACAGTTGCTCGATCTCTCTTCTATATTCTGACTCATCCCCATCAGTGATACGCCCCACAACTTGATGATGGAGTTCGCACTGTGACTGGCTACGCAGTCATGAGTATAGAGTGAGTAAAGCAGGGGGCTGAGCATGCAGCCTTCAGGTGCTTCCGTGCTGATTGTTATCGAGGCTGACACATTTCCACCAATACGAACAGACTGTGGTCTGTGAATGAGGAAGTCGAGGATCCAATTGCGCAGAGGCCCAGTTCTGTGAGTTTGGTAACCAGCTTGGAGGGAATGATTGTGTTAAATGCCGAGCTGTAATCGATGAATAACAGCCTGACATATGAGTTTTTGTTGTCCAAGTGGTCCAGAGCGGAGTGGAGGGCCAGCGAGATCGCATCCACTGTTGGTCTGTTGTGGCGGTAAGCGAACTGCAGTGGGTCCAGGTTTTTGTCGAGTTGATTTACTCCATGATCAACCTCTCAAAGCACTTCATCACCACCGGCGTTAGTGCCACTGGTCGATAGTCATTGAGGCACGTCACCTTACTCTTCTTGGGCACTGGTATAATCGATGCTCTTTTAAAGCAGGTGGGGACCTCATACCTCAGAAATGAGAGGTTGAAAATGTCCGTAAAAACTCCAGCCAGTTGGTCCGCACAGGTTTTTAGAACACGACCGGGTATACCATCAGGTCCAGGTGCTTTTCGGGGGTTCACCCTCTGAAGGATTTCCTGACGTCGGCCTCTGTGACTGAGACTGAAATGCCATCACAACGAATGGGGGATCTGGAAGGCACATCAGTATTCTCCCTATCAAAGCGTGCGTAAAACGCATTGAGCTCGTCAGGGAGTGATGTTTCGCCGAGATTTGAGCTGCCTCCTGGTTTCACCTTGTAGGAGGTGAGTGCATTCAGGCCCGCCACAGCTGCCGAACATCTGTCTCATCCTCCAGTTTGGAGCAGAAGTCCCTTTTGGCCTTTTTGATGGCCTTACCAAGGTCGTATCTGGACTTCATGTAGGCCACTGTATCATTGGAAGTGAATGCCCTGTGTCTGGACTTCAGAAGTGTGCGGATCTCAAAGTTCATCCAAGTTTTCTGATTGGGAAACACAAGAATATTGTCATTGTGTGGTAGATTACGTTAACAGATCATCCCAGAGGCAGAGCCTGCATTGCATTGAATATATTGCTCTTGGGACCTTTGCCAGTTGACCGAAGAGCTGTTTAAATGACAATAAAGGCTACTTTGACTGCTGCACCCGCTGAGTTTCTCCAGCATTTGTGTCTACCTTCGATTTTCCAGCATCTGCAGTTTCCTCTTTAACAACTAGAGGCTAGCAATTTGCTAACAATTGCCAGAAGCCCCGCCTACTGCATATCTGTCGAATGAGGGAAAGCACCCATAAAGCTGTTGGATGTGAATGAATGTGCGAATTGAGCATGAAAGATGAGAATGCATGAAAAGTGATTTGAAATGATGAAGTGATTGTAAGAAGTTTATAATTGTTAGAAATGAAATTTGCAATTTGGAGATGGAAGTTAAGAAACTAAAGAAAATGATCACCCTCACCGTAAAGTGTTACTGACACCAGTGATTGAAATAGCATTGAAGCAGAGGTTAAGTTCGTGCTCGCTTCGGCAGCACATATACTAAAATTGGAACGATACAGAGAAGATTAGCATGGCCCCTGCGCAAGGATGACACGCAAATTCGTGAAGCGTTCCATATTTTGCACAATTCACCTGTTTATTTCTCACAAACGTTCAGTGAAAATGCCTTTATAATAATAAAGCATCTCACAAGTCTTTCATTACAGTATTAACAACACTTTTGTTGCCTTTCTCCACAGAGGAAATTTTGGATTCCTTTGTGGGAGGGACGTTCTTGTTGCATTCTATAGGGGGGTTGCATGTAATGTCACTGGGTCATAGGGCTTGACACACGGAGCTACTCAATCCATCTGGAGGACATCCGTCACTTCCGGTATATGTTATTAATGCAAGAAACGCGTACTTTCCTATCTGTTAAAAAATGCCAAAATATTTACGCTGAAAGAAATTGTGGAAGTTGGGGTAAGTGTGAGAGACATGTACCCAAGTTTAGAATTCCAAACGTGAAGCGAAATGAAGGTAAAGAGAAGCGAGAGCTGAAGGGACAACAGCAGCTAAAGTGCTTGGTAAACAATGGCCGTGCAGATATCGTCATTGAAAATATTGGGAATTATCGCGTTTGCTCACTGCATTTCATCAACAGTAAGGCATTATTTGTGTTTTTTCTTGATTCCTTTGGCATCTAAAAAGTCTCAGAAGTGATCAATCTGGCTGTAAATTTTTCTTCAGATGCGTTTTCATTTTGTATGTAAAAACTCACTTGAGAACCATGAGCGATTAAAAAAATTTACAGCCAGATTTATCACTTCTGAAACTTTTTAGATGCCAAAGAAATCAAGAAAAAACACAAATAATGCCTTAGTTGATGAAATGCAGTGAGGAAACGGCCAATGTTCGCTAAGCACTCTGTCTGTTGTTGTCCCTTCAGCTCTCACTTCTATCTACCGTCATTTCTCCTCACCTTTGGAATTCTGAAGTAGGCTAAATGTCTCACACGCTTATCCCGATTTCCATAATTATTTACAGCGCAAAAATGGACATTTCAGGGTGGGGTTTTAACGGGCCCGCTACACTGGAAACAATGGTAAGTGCCTACCTGCAGTACATCGCGTGTAATCCATTTGGAGTAGCGTAGCAACAGTACGGGTCATGGGTCGTGACCCGGCTACCATGAAACCTCCCTATAATGTGTTGTCATTTTTCTGATTTTTTAATTTTTCTATGGAGAAATGTTACAAAATTTTGAGATTTTAAAAATCAAGTCTGCAATTTATCCCATCAGATAAAGCATAAAAATAATTTTAATTTGACACCTAATTCACTTTCATATCTTCAGTATTAAAAAAGTTATGACCATTTTCATACTCGGAAATTAGCATCTTGTTCCCTATTGCTTTTCCAATGACTTAACACAAAAGCTGTGATCGAGGACAGTGAAATGCCCATAACTTTCTTAAAAATTAAGAGAACTGAAAGAAATTTTCAGTTATTATAGATTGAAGCATTCTGAAACAAATATTAAACAATCTTACTTGGATGACCTGAAATTAAAGCATATAATTAGTTAGTTACCCAATAGTAGCTAATTACAACATTCAATTACTAGATCTAAACATCTATCCATTTCTTAAGAAAAGATTAACATTTTTAAATAGCCTAAGTGTCCAAATAACATTCACCCAAGAATTCACAATATAACGATTTTTAAATCTCATTGTCATGAATTTATAGGCCAAATGGAAGGAATTTAGTGTTTAATTCCTGTAAATTAATGGGCATTTAAATCATCTTGCGAGTGAGATTTTGTGGAACGCGATCGTTTGGAACGTTGCGGTTGCGGTGAATTTAAACCCCATATCGGCAGGAAAAATACTGCTGGTTCGTATGGGGCCTAAATCACCTTTTCGCAACGTAAAATTTGGATTAAGGTAACCCTAAGAAGCACGTTTATATGTCAAACAAACGGCTTTCCTTTAGCTGTCCCGTACCTGAAATCCGTCCCCATTGTCGGCGTTCACGGCATTAGAAGCGGCTTTTTAGTTTACTCCAGCACTGAAATGGTCCAGTGATTAAAAAACAAAATTCACAGAACGGCCGGCGGAACAATTCTTCAGCGTTAGCTAGCTCCCCGAGAAAATATATCCAGGATAGGCAGTAGTTAAAACCACATTTTAACCCCGACCACCAACCCCCCCCCCAAGGTGCCAAAGTCGCGGACACGGCCAGTGGCAGAACTGCTGCATTTCCTGCATGTTTGCTCTCAGTTTGTATGGTGTTTGAGACATCTTCTCAGATCTTGAATGTATTGTGAAGGGGCCTTCACTGCATCCACTTCCCTGCCTGTAAGATACATTAGAGGCATCTACCTGTTTGTAGCTTCATACCCTCGTGTAATGTCAATGGCATCATGAAGGGTCAACTTCTCAATCCTTCAATGAGGGACCACTGGACGTCCTGAGAAGTCCTGATGTCCAGCAAGTCATGAGAACATGGATTGGTGACATTTACTGTATGGTTGTGAACTTTCCTCAGCCTGGATGTAGTAGGGGGGAGAGATGGCTGGAGGAGAGGTGCGGGTGGGAGAAAGCCAGGTAGTGACCCTCTGTTGGCAGAGTAGGGAACACATAAACTGGAGGAACAACATCTCATAATCCACCTGGGTAACTTGCAGACAATGAGGAAATTTGTCAGAAGATACAGCAGAGTTATAGTCAAGTCACTTTTATTTCTATAGCACATTTAAAAAAACAACTCCTGTTGACCAAAGTGCTTTACATTGGTGGAGGTACTAACGTTATACAACAGTGGTTCATAGATTAAGTACATACATAAATACATACATATAGTCCTCACTCAGAGGTCGTCAAGAAAGGCTTGAGAGCAACATAGAAAACATAGAAACATAGAAGGTACACAAAAATGCTGAAGAAACTCAGCGGGTGCAGCAGCATCTATGGAGCGAAGGAAATAGGTAACGTTTCGGGCCGAAACCTTCTCTCCATAGATGCTACTGCACCCACTGAGTTCCTCCAGCATTTTTGTGTACCTTCGATTTTCCAGCATCTGCAGTTCCTTCTTGAACATAGAAACATAGAAAATAGGTGCAGGAGTAGGCCATTTGGCCCTTCGAGCCTGCACTGCCATTCAATATGATCGTGGCTGATCATCCAACTCAGTATCCTGTACCTGCCTTCTCTCCACACCCCCTGATCCCTTTAGCCACAAGGGCCACATTTAACTCCCTCTTAAATATAGCCAATGAACTGGCCTCAACTACCTTCTGTGGCAGAGAATTCCACAGATTCACCACTCTCTGTGTGAAGGAGGGAGGGGGTAACTTTTAAATCTCTCCCTGCACGGGAGACCCGACCTTTTCTTTGTTGGGTCTCCGTTGTCGTTGGGGCTGCAACGTGGAGCGGCCTACAACAGGAAGACCGGGGGCTCTGGTGCCGACTACTCACCTCACCTCACCGTCGCGGAGCTGGTTGAGCCCAGAGCGGGTGGAGCAGTGGTGGAGCGCTGCTGCGGCCCGACCTCCGGAGATTCAGAGGCTGCAACTGCGGGACTGGCGGACGGCAGCACCGGGAGCCCGCGGGTCCCTGGAGGGAGACCGCTTTTCAGGGCTCCCGCAACGGCGACTTCTCCCGCCCGAGTTGCGGGGTCGAAGAGCTCCTGGAGCGGGGCCTGACATCACCGCCCCGAGCGGCTTGGAATGGCCGCGGGACTCTGCGAGCGCACGCCGGGGGCTCTAACATCAAGACCTGGTGTGCGACCTTGCATCACCCGGCGTGGCTTTAATGGCCGCGGGACAATCGCCATCGCCAGCCGGGGGCTTTGACTTTGACTCTGACATCGGGGGGGGGGGGGGAGTGCAGTGGAGAGATAAGTTTTTTTGGCCTTCCATCACAGCAATGTGATGGATGTTTATGTAAATTATGTTGTGTCTTGGGTCTATTTGTTTGTAATGTATGGCTGCAGAAACGCCATTTCGTTTGGACCTCAAGGGGTCCAAATGACAAATAAATTGAATCTTGAATCTCTCTCTCTTGATCTTGAAAAATGTTTTTCTCATCTCGGTCCTAAAGGATTTCCCCCTTATCTTTAAACTGTGACCCATTGTTCTGGACTTCCCCCAACATCGGGAACAATCTTCCTGCATCTAGCCTGTCCAACCCCTTAAGAAATTTGTAAGTTTCTATAAGATCCCCTCAATCGTCTAAATTCTAAAGATGAGTTTTAAGTCTCGACTTAAAAGTGTTGATAGAGGGGGCAGTTCTGATGGGAAGGGGATGCTGTTCCACAGTCTAGGAGCTGCAACCGCAAAGGCGCGGTCGCCCCGAGCTTATGCCTAGATGTTCAGTAACCCCAAGTCGGCCGATCTGAGGGACCTGGAGGTGGTGTGGTGGGTGAGCTGACTTTTGATGTAGGTGGGGGCAAGCCCGTTAAGGGCTTTGTAAACATAAAGAAAGATCTTGAAATTTATTTGGAACCGCACAGGGAGCCAGTGGAGAGAGGCCAGAATCGAGGTGATGTGGTCCCTTTTTCAGGTGCCCGTCAGGAGTTTCGCTGTGGCGTTTTGGACCAATTACAAGCGGGACAGGGAAACATAGAAACATAGACAATAGGTGCAGGAGTAGGCCATTCGGCCCTTCGAGCCTGCACCGCCATTCGATATGATCATGGCTGATCATCCAACTCAGTATCCTGTACCTGCCTTCTCTCCATACCCCCAAGATTGGCTGATGCCAGTGTAGAGGGAGTTGCAGTAATCGAGGCGGGAGGAGGTAAATGTGTGAATGATCTTTTCGAGGTCGTCAAACTGGAGGAATTGTTTTATTTTAGCTATCATCCGAAGCTGGAAGAAACTAGCTTTTACCACGGCATTGACTTGTTTGTCAAATTTCAATGCTGAGTCAAATATCACGCCAAGGTTTTTGACGTGAGTAATGGGGTAATGCTTCCAAGGCTGCCTGCTATCGTTTTGATTGAGTCCGAGGGGCCGAGAAGGATGACCTCAGACTTACTCTCGTTTAGTTGGAGGAAGTTCGGGCCATCCAACACGTTATATCCTCGAGGCAGTGGGTAAGGTTAAGTAGATTTGATCCGTTTTTGGGCTTCAGGGGGAGATAGAGTTGTGTACCGTCTGCGTAGCAATGGAAGGAAATGCCGTGCCTTTCAATGACTTGGCCTAAGGGGAGCATATACAGGGAGAAGAGAATGGGTCCAAGGATGGAACCTTGTGGAATCCCACAGCAGAGATTAGCTGGGGAGGAGAAGAGTTGCCTGTGTTAGTCGAGAAACTCAGTTGGGGGGGGGGGGGAGAGGGGTGTGTGGGCAGGGGGAGGGGGGAAGTGAGCTCAGAGAAAAGCCGGGGGAAGGGCCATGGGGTTTCATGGGGGAGGGGGAAGGAGCCAGCGGGAGGGACCAGAGGGGTAGTGGCTGGAAATGGCGGTGTGATGGGGACTCACAGCGGCAGCTGGTCGCTGGTCGTTCTTCTCCGCCGGGATCAGAGTCTCCGCTTTCCGTTTGGCGACATCTCCAACTCCGACGGTGGGCAGGGCAGGGTCTCTGACTCTGGGCCGCTCGCGGCTGGGCCGCTCGGGGCTGGGATGCTTCGGGTTCCTCCGAAAATTGTGTCCCGTTGAAAACCTCCTGCGGTCATCATCAGCTCAAGTAAAGACGCGATGGTGCAAGAAGGGGCGGGCCGTCCCTGTGAGTGACAGGGGAGGAGACTAATTTGCGTGCCGCTGAACGGCAGAAGAGATTGATCTGCATACGTGCGGTTTTTAAAGATTTTTTTAAACTTCGCTAACTTTTACGACATTCAACCGATCGGAAAAAAACTTGGTGCAATCGCAATCTAGGAGAACGGTGTGAAGTGGTGAAAAATCACAGCACTATCGTGAACCGTTTTTGTGCAAGACCGCACAAACCGGAAGATAACAAGATCAGAGTATTACTTATGTATAGATAGATAGATATTTAAATCTGTAAGGACTGGCATCCATGCTAAAGTGTATGAGGTCCCAGGTTAACTAGATGTTGTTTCAGCAAAGGGCAGCAGTGTAGCGCAGTGGCAGAGCTGCTGCCTCACAGCGCCAGAGACACGGGTTCGATACTTACTTCGGGTGGTTGTCTGTTCGGAGTTCGTACATTCTCCCCATGAACTGCGTGGGTTTTTTCCCCCCGAGTGCTCCGGTTTCCTCCCACACTCCAAAGACATACTGGTTTGTCGACTAATTTGCTTGGTATATTTGTAAATTGTCTATAGTGTGTGTAGGATAGTGACAGTGTGCGGGGATCTGGTCGGTGCGGGCTCGATGGGCCGAACGGCCTATTTCCGCACTGTATCTCTGAACTAAACTAAACACTAAAGTGCATTTGTGTGCACACCACTCTACAAGTGTTTCAAACGTCACAATGAAACATTGTTGGTGAGAAAATCAGGTAGTTTTAGGATGGCACCTGTAGTGACAATGCAAGTAGATGCAGCCTGATGAAACATTCTGCCCATCAACAGCACTATTTTAGCGTGCACGTGATTACATAATGAACGTCACTCGATGCGCTAAACCACTGATGAGTACCGTGCTCGCACTATTTCATGTTCCTGCAAAATCAGGAAAGAAGAGGTTTAAACATCTTCAACCAACTGGCCGTCAATCCCAAAGCTGGCCAGGCAAAGTCCTCCTTTTTAATGATCGTAACTGCAATAAAGTAGCACATTCTACTGTAGACACAAAAAGCTGGAGTAACTCAACTCTTTCGGGTTGAAAGCCTTCTTCAGGTCTTGCCCCAAAAATGTCACCCATTCCTTTTCTCCAGAGATGCTGCCTGTCCTGCTGAGTATTTTGTGTGTATCTTCGGTTTAAACGAGTTGTGCTGTAAAAAGTCAAAAAAAGGACAGAATTTGGTCTCACAAAAGCTCCAGTTTGTGAGGGGGAGAAGGAAGTGTGCTTGAGTTGGGGTATCATTGGGTACACATCTAACACCAGACACACATCAGGGAGAGCTTAATCATTGTGCAGGCAAGTGTCTGGATCATTTCCATTAGATCAGATTTCAACTGGAAATGTTTACTCATGCAGTTGGGTTGTCACGCAACAAAAAAGCTTTTCACTGTACACGTGACAATAAAATAGCCTAAACTGAAACTAAACTACCCCAGAGTGATACTGGTTGTGATTTGTGTATGAAAAGGTCTAATTTCCAGGCAACTACGGGTAAATTTATCGTTAAAGTGACACCACGTGTGTTTACCAATTTGTCTATCACTTATACATTCATTATGCACTTAAGCTTTCAGATTGCTCAGAGTAATATTCATGTCATTAAACAAAATAGATGCTACTTAATAAATTAGTTAGAAACATAGAAAATAGGTGCAGGAGTAGGCCATTCGACTCTTCGAGCCTGCACCGCCATTCAATATGATCATGGCTGATCATCCAACTCACTATTCTGTACCTGCCTTCTCTCCATCGCCCCTGATCCCTTTAGCCACAAGGGCCACATCTAACTCCCTCTTAAATATAGCCAATGAACTGGCCTCAACTACCTTCTGTGGCAGAGAATTCCACAGATTCACCACTCGCTGTGTGAAAAATGTTTTTCTCATCTCGGTCCTAAAAGATTTCCCCCTTATCCTTAAACTGTGACCTCTTGTTCTGGACTTGCCCAACATCGGGAACAATCTTCCTGCATCTAGCCTGTCCAACCCCTTAAGAATTTTGTACGTTTCTATAAGATCCCCCCTCAATCTTCTTAATTCTAGCGAGTACAAGCCGAGACCATTAGCCATAACAAATCTCTCTTTTCAGCAGAAAGCTGCAACTACATCCAAATAAATCTGTCCTGGAACACTAACATGTTCTTGGCAATATCGAAAAAAATCTCTGTGCATGTACAGCTAAGGGTTATCTTAATAATAGGAAGATGTGTGACTGTGATCCTCTCCTAAATGGACATAATAGAATCTAAAACATAGGTTTTCAGTGCTATTCAATAATACTTATGTTTCTATTATCTTAAAACAAAGCATACAATATCACAAACAACAGCATGCTTAATGCCATTTAAAAACATATTTTCAAATGAGGAAAGCAAACATAAAAGCACAGAACAGATTAAACAATACAGAAATCAAACCCGCAGATTGTAAACAGACCCAGTAACTGACAAATGTAGATGTACATTAGGTGTTCTACCACATCGAGAGAATATAACTAGTTTGTTAACTGGAATGTAACAAATGTAGATGTACAGTTAATGGTGTGACACCTAGCAGGATTGATGTATCAAGGGATCTTGGAGTCTAAGTCCATAACACCTTGAAAGTGGCAACACAAGTAGATTGAATGGTGAAGAAGGCATTAGGTAATCTTGCCTTCATTGGTCGGGGCACTGAGTCATGCTGTAGCATGGTGGCATTTGGAGTATTGCACGCAGTTCTGGTGGCCCCATTACGGGAAGGACATGGAGGCTTTTGAAAAGGTAAAGAGAAGGTTTACCAGAATGATGCCTGGATTTAGCTACAGTGAGAGGTCGGACAGATTTGGTTTGTTTTCTCTGGAATCCTGGAGGTTGAGGGGACTCCTGATAGACGTATATAAAATGATGAGAGATATAGATAGGGTGGACAGTCAGAACTTTATTCCCAGGGTGGAAAAATCAAATATCGGAAGGCATAGCTTTAAGGTGAGAGGGGCAAAGGGAATATGTTTGTAATTTACACAGAGGTAGTGAGTGGTGGTGGCTAATATGGGTGGTGGTAGAGTCAAAAAATACGATAAGTTTGGGATAGACACATGGATATGTAGAAAATAGAGAGATATATATCACATGCAAGCAGATACTGTAATGTTGTTGGGACAAAGCACCTGTTTCTGTACTGTTCTATGCTTCATGAATACTGGGGCAGAGAAATCCCATGAAGGTGGGTAAACGTGGCCAAATGGTGTTGGACTAAACTAAATTCATATCCTGGCCAAGTTCGAGTGTAACTATAACCACAACTTGTGTAGTTTCCCTCCAAGATTACTCAATTTACTACTGTTCATAGATTGCTAGTTTTGTCAACTGTTTTAGACAGAAAAGAAAATCACCAATACCTCATTTTTATTCAATTATTTATTTCAAAATAACTGAATGTATTCTCGTATTTAATACAAAGTGCTTTTGACAAAATTATTAATTTGGTTCCAAGAATAAATAGAGTGCACAGTCATTGAGGTGGAGGAAGAATAGTCGTCACAACTGATGACCAGGCAATTCAGCACAGGAAGAGCAAGGCTCCGAAGTCTGAGATCTTTCTTCAGCTGCAATAAGACCTGGTAAATTGGAATCCACGCAGTTTAACCAGAAGTTAGCACAGCTGGCGTGATAGTGACAACTGTTGTAAAGCACTGTATTTGCCTTGCCCTGTAAAGAGAAAGAAAAGTAAAACAATTCTGCTCAGGATATACTCTCAGAATAATCCCCACAGATTGAAAACTTTAAACCATTCATTCCAAAACCTGCAGCATTTTCTTTACTTTAGTTTAGTTTAGATATGTACACAATCAGTCCCTTTAGCCCACTGAATCCGCGCCGACCAAAGATCCCCGACACTACACACAAGGGACAATTTACAATTTTTACTGAAGCCAATTAACCTACAAACCAGTACGTCTTTGGAGTGTGGGAGGAAACTGGAGCACCCGGAGAAAACCCACGCCGTCACGGAGAGAACGTACAAACTCTGTACAGACAAGCATCCGTATTCTGGATCGAAACCGGGTCTCTGGCGCTGTAAGGCAGCAACTCTACCGCTGCAACACTGTGTCACCCATTAATATGAGTATTAATAGAGCACATCTGTAGTGGCCATTTGGCTTGTTTTGTGTGTCATTAATTATGGCATGTGTCTTTAAATTTTAGACTGGCCGTTATATTGTGGGTGGGATTTAGGACGTATTTTAAGGCATGTTTTGAGTTAGGTTTCTCGCGCAGAAGCTTAGTGTTTGGTTTACTTTGGGACCAGCATGGAGAAGGTTTACCCTTGCCCATGCAAAGTGTAACGGAGACACGAGGAGTTTTCTAACGATTAAAGCGATAAGCTGTAGTTCGATGAAGATTATAGTGTACGAGTCAGAAGAAGTTTGGATGTAGCTTATTGTTACATCCAAACATATAAGACTCTCCCACGAGTGGAGGACACAAACAATCTTTCTGATACACTAACGGCCAGAGGATCTGGGGTGATGGAGGAACTGAAGGAAAATCACATTAGGAAGGAAATGTTGTTGGGTAGACTGATGTGACTGAAGGCTGATAAATCCCCAGTGTCTGATGGTCTGCATCCCAGAGTACTTAAGGAAGTGGCTCTAGAAATCTAGAAATCGTGGATGCATTGGTGATCATTTTCCAATGTTCTATAGACTCAGGATCAGTTCCTGTGGATTGGAGGGTAGCTAATGTAATCCCGCTTTTTAAGAAAGGCGTGAGAGAGAACACAGGGAATTATAGACCAGTTAGCCTGACATTGGAGGTGGGGAAGATGCTGGAGTCAATAATATAAGATGAAATAGCGGCACATTTGGATAGCAGTAGCAGGATCGATCCGAGTCAGCATGGATTTACGAAGGGGAAATCATGCTTGACTAATCTTCTGGAATTTTTTGTGGATGCAACTAGGAAAATGGACAAGGGAGAGCCAGTGGATGTAGTATACTTGGACTTTCAGAAAGCATTTGATAAGGTCCCACATAGGAGATTAGTGGGCAAAATTAGGGCGCATGGTACAGTGCTGACATGGATATAAAATTGGTTGGCAGACAGGAAACAAAGAGTAGGGATTAACGGGTCCCTTTCAGAATGGCAGGCAGTGACTAGTGGGGTACCGCAAGGCTCGGTGCTGGAACCGCAACTATTTACAATATACATAAATGATTTAGATGAAGTGATTCAAAGCAACATTAGCAAATTTGCAGATGACACAAAGATGGATGGCAGTGTGAGGAGAATGCTGTGAGAATGCAGGGTGACTTAGACAGGTTTGGTAAGTGGGCAGATGCATGGCAGATGCAGTTTAATGTG
The DNA here is from genome assembly GCF_028641065.1 of Leucoraja erinaceus. Lineage (NCBI taxonomy): Eukaryota > Metazoa > Chordata > Chondrichthyes > Rajiformes > Rajidae > Leucoraja > Leucoraja erinaceus. The sequence goes on along the minus strand of NC_073401.1, from coordinate 149,807 downwards.
GATAAATGTGAGGTTACCCACTTTGGTAGCAAAAGTAGGAAGGCAGATCATTATCTAAATGGTGTCAAGCTGGGAAAAGGGGAAGTACAATGGGATCTTGTGGTCCTTGTTCATCAGTGAATGAAAGTAAGCATGCAGGTACAGCAGGCAGTGAAGAACATGAATGGCATGTTGGCCTTCATAACAAGAGGAGTTGAGTATAGGTGCAAAGACGTCCTTCTGCTGTTGTACAGGGCCGTAGTGAGACTACACGTGATGTATTGTGTACAGTTTTGGGCCCCTAATTTGAGGAAGAACATTCTTGCTATTGAGGGAGTGCAGCGTAGGTTTACAAGGTTAATTCCCGGAATAGCGGGACTGTCATTTGCTGAGAGAATGGAGCGGCTGGGCTTGTATCCTCTGGCGTTTAAAAAGATTATCTTATTGAAACATATATGATTATTGATGGTTTGACACGCTAGAGGTAAGAAACATGTTCCCGATGTTGGGGGAGTCCAGAACCAGGGGCCACAGTTTAAGAATAAGGGCTAAGCCATTTAGAATGGAGACAAGGAAATACATTTTCTCGCTGACAGTGGTGAGTCTGTTGATTTCTCTGCCTCAGTGGGCGGTGGATGCCTCTGGATACTTTCAAGCGAGAGCTAGATGTAGCTCTAAAGATAGCTGAGTCAGGGGATATGGGGAGAAGGCAGGAACGGAGTACTGATTGGGGTACTGAACGGAGTAGATTGAATGGCGGTGCTGGCTCGAAGGGCCGAATGGCCTGCTCCTGCACCTATTGTCTATTGTCTAGTAAAAGCATCCTCTCCTCATCCAAGCCTTTCATTATTCTGTACGTTTCAATGAGGCCACCCCTCGTACTTCTAAACTCCAGCAAGTACAGGCCCAGTGCCATCAAACACTTGTCATAGGTTAAGCTACTCATTCTTGTAAACTACCTCTGAACCCTCTCCAGAGCCAGCACATCCTTCCTCAGATATGGTGCCCAAAATTGCTCGCAATATTCCAAATGCGGTCTGACCTACGCCTTATAGAGCCTTAGCATTACATCCCTGTTTTTGTATACAAGCCCTCTCAAAATAAATTAGCATTGCGTTTGCTTTCTTTACAACTTATTCGACTTCCAGATTAACTTTTTGGGAATACTGCACCAGCTCCCAAGTCCTTTTGTAACTCCGATTTCTGGATTCTCTCCCCATTTAGAAAATCATCTACACCTTTATTCCTACTACCAAAATGCATGATTCCACACTTTGCTACACTATATTCCATCTGCCCACTCTCCCAACCTATCCAAGATCTTCTGCAGAGTTCCTGCTTTCTCTACACTCCCTGCCCCTCCACCTACTTACGTATCATCCGCAAACTTGGCCACAAAGCCTTCAATCCCCTCATCCAAATCATTAATGTACAACGTGAAGAGCAGTGGCTCCAGCAACGAGCCCTGCGGAACTCCGCTAGTCACTGGCAGCAAACCAGTAAAAGCCCCCTTTATTGCCACTCTTTGCCTTTCAGCCATTCAGCCAACCTGATATCCATGCCAGTATCTGTCCTTTGATACCATGGGCTCTCATGTTCCTCAGCAGCCTCCAGTGGCAACTTATCAAAGGCTTTCTGAAAATCTAGGTACACAACATCTACTGACTCTCCTTTGTCTGTCCTGCTATTTACTTCTTCAAAGAATTCCAGCAAATTTGTCAGGCAAGATCTCCCCTTCACAAAGTCATGCTGACTGGCCTATTTTATCATGAACTCTGTAACCTCATCCTTTATAATGGAATCTAAAATCTTACCAACCACCAAAGCCAGACTAACCGGCCTAGAGTTCCCTCTGTTCTGTTTTGCTCCCTTCTTGTGCAGTGGGGTAATATTGACAATTTCCAATCATCTGGAACCACTCCTGACTAGTGATTCTTGAAATATCACTATCAATGCATCCACAATATCCAAAGCCACCTCTTTCAGAACCATAGGTTGCAGTCCATGTGGTCCAGGGGACATCCACCTTCAGCCCTTTCAGCTTCCCAAGCACCATCTCCCTGGTAATAGCCACTCCACTAACTTCCATCCCGACTCTCTTGAATTTCAGGCATGTTGCTGGCATCTTCCACTGTGAAGATTGATGCAAAAAAAGTTATTCAACTCCTCTGCCATTTCTTTATTCCTCATTATATTGCTACTCCTGCATCATTTTCCAATGGTCCAATGCCCACTCCTGCCTCTTTCTTACTCTTTATATAACTAAAGAAACTTGCTATCCTCATTTCTATTATTAGCTTGCTTACCTTCATATTTCATCTTTTCTCCCCCTATTGCCTTTTTAGCTACCTCCTGTTGTTCTTTAAAAGCTTCGCAATCTTCTGGCTTCCCACTACTCTTTGCAATGTTATATGTCTTCTCTTGCAAATGTATAACCATATAACCATATAACAATTACAGCACGGAAACAGGCCATCTTGACCCTTCTAGTCCGTGCCGAACACATAATCTCCCCTAGTCCCATATACCTGCGCTCAGACCATAACCCTCCATTCCCTTCCCATCCATATAACTATCCAATTTATATATTAGTATATTTTCCTTGTTTTTCTTGTCAGCCACAGTCACCTCTTTCTCTTTCTTCCTTTTTGGAATGAAAAAATCCTGCATCTTCCGAATTATTCCCCGAAATTCCTGCCATTGCTGTTTCACTGTCATCCCTGCTAGGGTCCCTTTACAGTCAACTTTGGCCAGCTCCTCCCTCATGCCTATGTGGTCCCCTTTGCTCAGTTGTAATACTGACACATCTGATTTCACCTTCTCCTTCTCAAATTGCATTCAAATTAAAATTTATGATGCAGTGGTCGCTACTTCCTAGTGGTTCCTTTGGCCTGCTGCCCTCTGGAAGGCGCTATAGGTGCATCAAATCCAGGACAAATAGACTCAGGAATAGTTGCTTTCTGAAAATTATAACTACTCTTAATTCAAATTCACACATGCACTGACTTCACAGCCCAACACCCGGTCTTCCATCTGTATATATGTATATAGCGCCGCAGAATTGTGCACCTATCCCCCCCCCCCTTCTCCCTTCCGTTTTTGTTTTTCTGTTTCTTGTTTTTTGTACTAAATTATATGTATGCACTGAGTATGAGCAGCTTTTAATTTCATTGTACATGTATAGTGACAATAAATGGCATATATATATCTATATCTTTACCTTGAATTCCCTTATCCAGTTATTTGAAAGCTGATAAGATAAAGGTATATCGAGGAAAGAACAAATTCTCAAAGCAAACTCATTTGGTGCTGACAATCCACGCACACATGGAGAATATTATGTAAACCCGCTCAATGACCTGTGTCCATTCAAATTTAGCGAACTGTCCCATGCTTCAATACAGCAACAAATAGCCGTTCAGAATAGTTTGTACTTGCATTTAGTTCATTCCCTGTTCTGAATAGACACACTCCACAGGTTCTGATCGGCCCATTTTCTGAATCAGTTGCAGGTGAACAGACAGGGGTCAGTTCAGAAGACTGCAAAATAAAAGAAGAGAAATCTCCAGTTAGCTGGGTAATCGCTGCTTGCTCTCATCAACAAATCAGATGTACCTTTTCCACTGGGATTAGGTATATGATTAGGGTATTACAGGAGAAGTCACTGCAGCAATGCATAAAAATAACCAAACTAACGCATCTCCTTGCAAACACCAAAACTGTCCTGGAGATTACAGTGCATAACCAGGCCCATATCCATGCTGATAAAACATTTTTACCCATCTACCCCATACATTTTATATACTTTTATCGCCCTCCCTCGCTCCTGGGAAATCAAACCCCATCTATCCAATCCCTCCCTGCATCTGATGTCTCATCATCCTGGCAACATCCTGGTGAATCTCTTGTCCGTTCATTCCAGTTCAACAACATCCTTTCTAGAGTGATCAGATCTGTGCACAATACTCCGAGTGCAGCCTTTATATGCTATGGCCAGATGCAAGCATACCACATGACATCTTCACAATCTTATCCATCTTTGTTGCCATTTTCAGGGAATTATAAGTTCATATGTCTTAGGATATTCAGCCTATCGAGTCTACTCCGCTATTCAATCATGGCTGATCTATCTTTCAATCTCAGCACCATTCCCCTACTTTCTCCCTGTCATTTTTCACATCTTTACTAATCAAGAATCTATCAAACGCCACTTTAAAAATACAGAAAGACTGGGCCTCCACGCTCTCTGTGGCAATTAATTCCACAGATTCACCACCCTCTGGCTAAAGAAATTCATCCTCATCTCCTTTCTAAAGGTACGTCCTTTTATTCTGAGTGTGTGTTCTGATCCTTGACTTTCACTAGTGGCAACATCCTCTCCACATTCACTCTATCCAGGCCTTTCATTATTCGGTAAGTTTCAATGAGATCCCACTCAACCTTTTAAACTAGTGTGAGACAAAAATGCTGGAGAAACTCAGCGGGTGAGGCAGCATCTATGGAGCGAAGGAAATGGGTAACGTTTCGGGTCGAGACCCGTCTTCAGACTGAAAAAGGGTTTTGGCTCGAAACGTTGCCTTTTTCCTTCGCTCTGTAGATGCTGCCTCACCCGCTGAGTTTCTCCAGCATTTTTGTGTACCTTTCATTTTCCAGCATCTGCAGTTCCTTCTTAAACTCTAGTTAGTACAGGTTCAGTGCCATCAATATATAATACAATGCACAATACAATACAATATACAATATTTATTCATTGTCATTTGAACCTCAATGAGGCTCAAACAAAACTCGGTTTCTACAGCCATCCAAAAAGAAACAATTTCTACAAGACACACAAACAATTCAATTAAAAGAACACAACAAACTATATTCAACTGGACAAAAAAAATAAAAAAAGACAGACAGGCTGCAGGGGCCGCTGCAACGTGAGTCGTGCCGCCAACCGCAAATCCTCATCATACGTTAACCCAAGCATCCTTGAGATCATTCTCGTAAACCTCCACTGGACCCTGTCCTGTGCCAGCGCATCCTTCCTCAAATATGGACCCAAAACGGCTCACAATATTCCAAATACGGCCTTACATCCCTCGGCATTACATCCCTGGTTTTATACCACCGGGTGGCGCCGTTCAATGGCAGCCTCGCCAACAGTCTGTCTCGTCCTTTTCTTTCTTTGTTGTGAAATGTATGTTTTAGTGCATCTTTAGCTTTGTGTTATGTCGGGGTGGGTTGGTGGAAACTTTTTTTAATCTCTTTCCTCGACGGAGATGGGATTTTTTTCCCGTATCGGCCTAACATCGAGGAGCTGGCGTCCACTTGCTGGGGATCGACGTTGGGAGCATTGGTCGCCCCGCTCGCCCCACGGGAATTTCGATCACCCCAACGTGGGAGTTTCGATCGCCCCAAGGCGGGAGTTTCGATCGCCCCAAGGCGGGAGTTTTGATCGCCGGCTGCAGGAGCATTGATCGCCCCGAATGCGGATGGTTCAACTGCCCCGTCCACGGGAGAATAAGGAGGAAAGAAGATAAGACTTTATTGCTTTCCATCACAGTGGGGAATGTGGGGGAGCCGCTGTGGTGGATGTTTATGTTAACTTTGATGTAGTTAGTTGCCTTTTTCTGGAATGATTGTACAGTAAATCAAATTTCACTGTACCTTAAATGGTACACGTGACAATGAAGGGGCATTGAACCATATTCTAGTCCTCTCAAAATAATTGCTAACATTGCGTTTGCCGTCCTTACTACTCATTCAACCTGCAAATTAACCTTTTGAGAATCCAGCACCAGCACTCCCAGTCCCTTTGCAGCTCCGATTTCTCAATCTTCTCCCCATTTAGAAAATAGTCTATGTCCTTATTCCTACCACTAAAGAACAAGACCGCACATTTTGCCATCTGTAGTCCATCTGCCATCTCTGTGGCCACTCTCCCAACCTGTTCAAATCCTTCTGCAGACACCCTGCTTCCTCAACACTACTTGCCCCTCCACCTATCTTCGTATAATATAACCATATAACCATATAACAATTACAGCACGGAAACAGGCCATCTCGGCCCTACAAGTCCATGCCGAACAAAATTTTTTTCCCCTTAGTCCCACCTGCCTGCACTCGTACCATAACCCTCCATTCCCTTCTCATCCATATGCCTATCCAATTTATTTTTAAATGATACCAATGAACCTGCCTCCACCACTTCCACTGGGAGCTCATTCCACACCGCCACCACTCTCTGCGTAAAGAAGTTCCCCCTCATATTACCCCTAAACTTCTGTCCCTTAATTCTGAAGTCATGTCCTCTTGTTTGAATCTTCCCTATTCTCAAAGGGATCTGCAAACCTGGCCACAAAGCTATCAATTCCATCATCCAAATCATTAATATAAAACATGAAACGTGGTGGACCCTGCAGTGACCCCTTTGAAACATCACTAGTCACTGGGAGCCAACCAGAAAAGGACAACGACCCTAACCACACAGCCAAGACAACGCAGGAGCGGCTTTGTGACAAGTCTGTGAATGTCCTTGAGTGACCCAGCCAGACTTGAACCCATACAACCATATAACCATATAAAAATTACAGCACGGAAACAGGCCATCTCGGCCCTACAAGTCCGTGTCGAACAACTTTTTTTCCCTTAGTCCCACCTGCCTGCACTCATACCATAACCCTCCATTCTCTTCTCATCCATATGCCTATCCAATTTATTTTTAAATGATACCAATGAACCTGCCTCCACCACTTCCACCGGAAGCTCATTCCACACCGCTACCACTCTCTGAGTAAAGAAGTTCCCCCTCATATTACCCCTAAACTTCTGTCCCTTAATTCTGAAGTCATGTCCCAATCGAACATCTCTGGAGGGACCTGGAAATAGCTGTGCATCGACGCTCCCCAGACAACCTGACAGAGCTTGAGAGGATCTGCAGAGAAGAATGGGAGAAATTACCCAAATACAGGTGTGCAAAACTTGTAGCATCATACCCAAGGAGACTTGAGGCTGTAATCGCTGCCAAAGGTGCCTCAAGAAAGTACTGAGTAAAGGGTCTGAATGCTTATGTAAATGTGATAGTTCCGTTTTTTCTTTTTAATTACCATGCAAAAATCTTTAAACACCCATTTTCACTTTTTTTTATCATGGGGTACGGTGTGTAGATTGATGATAAAACAAAAGAATTGAATCAATTTTAGAATAATGCTGCAAAGTAACAAAATATGAAAAAAGTGGAGGGATCTGAATACTTTCTGAATGCACTGCATAACATCTTTAGTTCAGTACCCATCACAAATCTGTCCCCATTTTGCCTGACCTTAGACTGCTGTTCCCTTTTGAACTTTCTGTCCTATTAAAAGTCATAAGATCATAAGTGATAGGAGAAGAATTAGGCCATTCGGCCCATCGTCTATTCTGCCAGATAGATCATGGCTGATCTATACTTTAGCCTTCTCCCCATAACCTCTGGCACCCGTACTAATCAAGAATCTATGTATCTCTGCCTTAAAAATATCCACCAACATGGCCTCCTCATCCTTCTGTGACAAACAATCCCACAATTCACCACCCTGTGACTAAAGAAATTCCTTGTCATCTCCTTCCTAAAAGAACGTCCTTTAATTCTGATACTATGACCTCTAGTCCTAGACTTTCCCACTAGTGGAAACATCATCTCGACATTCAACATTGGAAATATTGAAAAAAGGCTGGAAGATCCTGAAATACACAGGAAGCTGATGTGACCAGATTTAAAATAATAATTTATAACGTGATAATTTGCAACTCCAGTCTTTTCGAGTGAGGGGCAGATGCATACTGGTGCCTAAACTGCGATGGAATCAGGACATCATGCTGAGAATCAAAGAACTAGGAGCAGGAGAAACTATCTGATCCTTTGAGACTGCTCCACCTATCATCAAGATCATATGTGGTGGACAAAAGGAACTGCAGGTGTGTGTTTACAAACAAAAACACAACGTGTTGGAGTAACTCAGCTGGTCCGGCAGCATCTCTGGAGGACACGGATTGGTGACCTTTTCCCTCGTAACCCTCCTTCAGATTGATTGTAGCAGGGCAGAGAAAGCTGGAAGAGAGGTGTGGGTGGGACAAAGCTGGGCAAGTGAAAGGTGGGTGCAGGTGAAGGGGGTTCAATAGGTAGATGAGTGATAAAGGCCAGAGATGATAAGAAGACAAAAGGCTTGAGAAAAGGCAAGAAGTGTGAAACGCGAAGCCAGAGAAGGGATTAAGGTGGAAGGGGACAAGGGGACAAGGGGAAGGGGAAGGGGAGGTGGGATAATGGGAGCAATAGGTGGACATCCAGGAGGGGCACAGGGAAGAGAGGGGGAGAAAGGATGGGGGGGGGGGGAGGGGGGGCTGGAGTTGTTAGTTACCAAACATTGGACTATTCAATATTCATATGCTATCCAAACGGAATATGAGGTAGTGTTCCTCCAGGTTGCATGTGTCTGTGTCTGTGTCGTCACTATGGCAATGTAGGAAACCCAGGACAGAAAGGTCAGTAGAGGAACAGGAAGGTTATTTAAAATGGTTAGCAGCCAGGAAATCCATCAGGCCATGAAAGACTGAAACGAGTGCCATTTTCTGCACAATCTCCATATTCCATGATTCTCATGAATCAATCAATACGTTTTGGTGAATCAACAACCAAATCTTCACAGCCCTCCAGGCTCCAGAATTGCAAAGGTTCATCACCCTCTGCATGGAGAGTTCTCTCCATTTCAGTCCTAAGAAGGCAAATCCTTCATGATGCTGCCTGGTTTTAGACTCATTAGACAGAAAAGGCATTGTTCCTACATCTAGCCTGTCAAACCCTGTATAATCTAATGTGTGGGAAGGAACTGCAGATGCTTGGTTTATACTCTCTAGAATTTAGAAGATTGACAGGGGATCTTATAGAAACTTACGAAATTCTTAAGGGGTTGGACAGGCTAGATGCAGGAAGATTGCTCCCGATGTTGGGGAAGTCCAGGACAAGGGGTCACAGCTTAAGGTTAAGGGGAAAATCCTTTAAAACCGAGATGAGAAGAACTTTTTTCACACAGAGAGTGGTGAATCTCTGGAACTCTCTCTGCCACAGAGGGTAGTTGAGGCCAGTTCATTGGCTATATTTAAGAGGGAGTTAGATGTGGCCCTTGTGGCTAAGGGGATCAGGGGGTATGGAGAGAAGGCAGGTACGGGATACTGAGTTGGATGATCAGCCATGATCATATTGAATGGCGGTGCAGGCTCGAAGGGCCGAATGGCCTACTCCTGCACCTAATTTCTATGTTTCTATGCTGATTTACATCAAAGCTAGAGACCAAATTTGCAAATGATCCAAAAGTGTGCCTCAGGCATCTATTGCAATGATTTGGATGAGAGCATACATGGCAAGAACAGTGTTTGCATATAATACAACAGTGGGTGGTTTTGCATATAGTGAAGATATTGTCAACAATTGCAGCAAGATCGTGATCAATTGGCCAGGTGGGCTGAGGTGGATGGAATGTGAGAGAATGTGATGTGTTGCATTTTGGGAATTCTAACATGGGCAGGACCTACACAGTGAATGGTAGAGCAGAGGGATCTAAGAGTGCAGGTTCATGGGTCCTTGATGGTGGAGTCACCTATAGATAGTGGTCAAAAAGGCGTTTAGCACATTGGCCTTCATCAGTCAGAGTATTGAGTATAGAGGTTGGGAGGTCATGTTGCAGTTGTATAAGACATTGATGAGGCCGCATTTAGACTACCATAGTATATTAAAGTACCTGTGTTCAGTTCTGGGCACCATGTTATAGAAAAAATGTTGTCAAGCTGGAAAGGGTACAGAGAAGGACATTGCCAAGGCTGGAGGGTCTGAGCTATCGGGAGAGGTTGAGTAGGCTGGGTCTCTATTCCTTGGAGGGTGAGGGGTGATCTTATTGAGGTGTATAAAATCATGAGAGGAATAGATTGGATAGATGCACAGTCTCTTGCCCAGAGTACGGGAATCGAGGACCAGAGGACATAGGTTTAGGGTAAAGGGGAAAAGATTTCATAAGAATCTGAGGGGTAACTTTTTCACACAAAGGGCAGTGGGTGTATGAAACAAGCCACCAGAGGAGGTAGTTGTAGCTGGGACTATCCCAACATTTAAGAAACAGTTAGAAAGGTACATGGATAGAACAGGTTTGGTGGAACTAGTGTAACTGGGACATGTTGGCGTGAAGGCAAATTGGGCCGAAGGACCCGTTTCACTCTGTGACTATGATACAATACTGGAGTAACTGAAGACTCAGACAGCTTCTCTGGAGAAAAGGAATAGGTGACATTTCCGGTCTAGACCCTTCTTCAAGATGGGGGAGGGGTAAAGGGAGTAAACTATTTACCACCCCTCCCCTCCCCACCCCACCCCCACTTTCAGCCTGAAGAAGGGTTCTGACATAAGAGTAGGGTCACCCACGTAAACACCATTGTGTGAAAAAGTTACCCCTCAACCTTTAAATGTTTTCCCCTTCACCTTAAACCTATGTCCTCTGACCTTCGATCCACATAGCTGGGCAAGAGACTATGAACATCTACCCGATCTATTCCTCTCATGATTTTATACACCTCCATAAGGTCACCCTCTCTTCCCCCTCTCCCACCTCACTCTCCCCCCTCTCTCCCCCATACCTCTCTCTCCCCCCCCCTCCCTCTTCTCTCTCTCCATTCACTCCCCCTCTGTCTCTCCCCCTTGAGGACTACCCAGAGGGATCTAGGAGTGCAGGTGCATGTTTCCTTGAAGGTGGAGTTGCAGGAAGATAGGGTGGTCATAAAGGCTTTTGGTACATTAGTGTTCATCACTCAGAGTATTGAAGATAGAAGTTGCAGTTGCATAAGACATTGGTGAGACCGCATTTAAAGCAGTTTAGGTGTTCTGTTCTGGGCACCAAGTTATAGAAAATATGTCAAGCTGGAAAGGGTACAGAGAAGATTTATGTGAATGTTGCCAGGTCTAGAGGGTCTGAGTTATAGGGAGAGGTTGAGTAAACTGGGACTCCATTCCTTGGAGCGCAAGAGAATTCTCTCCCCCTTCGCTCCCTCCCTCGCTCCCCTCTCCCCTTGCCCGGGTGGGGATGGGGTAAAAGTAGCGAATGAATAATATTAATATAATATCAAGTGGGGTGGTTAGTGTGTGTGTGTGATGCTCCAACCGTGCTTTGATTCTAGTAAATTATAAAAGTCAGACAGAGAATTCTCTTGCGCTCCAAGGAATGGAGTCCCAGTTTACTCAACCTCTCCCTATAACTCAGACCCTCTAGACCTGGCAACATTCACATAAATCTTCTCTGTACCCTTTCCAGCTTGACATATTTTCTATAACTTGGTGCCCAGAACAGAACACCTAAACTGCTTTAAATGCGGTCTCACCAATGTCTTATGCAACTGCAACTTCTATCTTCAATACTCTGAGTGATGAACACTAATGTACCAAAAGCCTTTTTGACCACCCTATCTTCCTGCAACTCCACCTTCAAGGAAACATGCACCTGTACTCCTAGATCCCTCTGGGTAGTCCTCAAAGGGGGAGAGGCAGAGGGGGAGTGAATGGAGAGAGAGAAGAGGGAGGGGGGGGGGGGGGAGAGAGGGGTATGGGGGAGAGAGGGGGGAGAGTGAGGTGGGAGAGGGGGAAGAGAGAGAGGGAAGAGAGAGAGGGGTGAGAGGGAAGAAACAGGGGGTGGAGAGGGAGGCGAGGGTAGGAGAGAATGGGGAGAGAGAGGGGGAAGAGAGAGGGGTGGTAAAAAAGAGAGAGAGGGGGAAAGAGAGAGAGAGAGGGGGGGGGGAGCAAAGAGAAAGAGGAGATAGAGAGACAGAGGAGAAAGAGAGAGGGGAGAGAGAGCCAGTGGAGAGTGAGGTGGGAGGGAGAACTAGGAGAGAGGGAGATAGATGAGAGAGAGAGAGAGGGGGGAAGAGAGAGACAGAGAGAGAGAGAGAGAGAGAGAGGGAGAGATAGAGAGGGAGAGATAGAGAGGGAGGGAGAAAGAGAGAGAGGGGGGGGATAGAGGGAGAGAGAGAGAGAGAGAGAGAGAGAGAGAGGAAAAGAGGGGGAGAGAGAGAGGGGGAAGAGAGAGAGTGTAGAGGAGGGAGAGAGGCAGAGAGAGAGGGGGGAGAGAGGGGGGGGGGGGAGAGAGGGAGGAGGGGGGAGAGAGAGGAAGGTGGTAGGGAGAGAGGGGGAAGAGAGAGAGGGAGAGAGAGAGAGTGGGGACGGAGATAGGAGCGGTGGAGAGAGAGAGAGAGGGTGGGGAGGGAGAGAGATGGATTGAGTAGAGAGAGAGTGAGAGGGGGAGAGGGAAGAGAGGAGAGAGAGAGGGGAGAGGGGAGAGAGGGGAGAGAGAGAGGGGAGGGGAGAGGGGGAGGGGAGAGAGAGGAGGGGGAGAGGGAGAGGAGAGAGAGCGGAAGAGAGGGGGAGAGAGAGAGGGGGAGAGAGAGAGGGATGAGAGAGAGGTGGGAGGGAGAGAGAGAGGGGAGAGAAAGAGAGGTGGAGAGAGAGGAGAGAGAGAGAGGGGGAGAGAGAGAGGGGGGAGAGAGAGGGGGGAGAGGGAGAGGGGGATAGAGAGGCAGGGCTGCCAACTCCCATGCATTGAGCGTGAGAATCACGCATTTCACCAAATTCTCACGCTGATCACAAATTTCTCTCGCTCTGTTGTGAGAAATTCTGTGATCAACGAAAATTTCAAAACTCATATCAACTGCATGGGCCGCGGGTGTTGGAAGCAGAAGCAGCGGCGGGGACAGATGCGGACGGGGAGCGGGGCTGGAGAGTGTTTGCCGGGCTGGCCAGTGTTTGCCGGGCTGGCGAGTCGCTCACTGCAGCTCCGGCCATGGAGCAGCCTCAGGGCAAAGGTCCCGGGCCGTCGGAGGCGTCGAAGCGTTGCGCCGCTGCCGTGAGAGTCTCTGTGCCGAATTCGCCCAGGTGACCGGCATGGACCAGGCTGCGGCTCGGTGCATCCTGGAGGACAACCAGTGGCTGCTGGAAGTAAATACCAAGCACTGGGTAGATACGGTGGAAGATAGTGGACTTCAAATGGGGGTGGTTGGTGAAAGCATCCTGCTTGCCTGCTAGATTTTCACTTACTGTAACTGCAGGAAATATGTTCCCGATGTTGGTGGCTCTCAGAACCAGGGGTCACAGTTTAAGAATAAAGGGGGGGGGGGGGGGCAGTTAGGACTGAGATGAGAACAAAGTTTCTTCACGCAGAGAGTTGTGAATCTGTGGAATTCTCTGCCACAGAAGGCAGTTCAGGCCAATTCACTGGACGTTTTCAAGAGAGAGTTACATTTAGTTCTTGGGGCTAACGACATCAAGGGATATGGGGAAAATACAGGAAAGAGGTACTGATTTTAGATGAATAGCCATGATCATGTTGAATGGCAGTGCTGGCTTGAAGGGCCGATGGCCTATTCCTGCACCTATTTTGTATGTTTCTATGCTTGAGTATATGGCAATAAAACTTGATCACTTGATTTTGAAGCATTCATGCATGGTGGAGGTATAATGTAGTCATAGTGATACAGTGTGAAAACAGGCCCTTCGGTGCAACTTGCCCACACCCGCCAACATGTCCCAGCTACGCCACCCGCTTTTGGTCCATACCTCCAAACCTGTCGTATCCATGTATCAGTCTAACTCTTTCTTAAATGTTGGGATGGTCCCTGCCTCAACTACCTCCTCTGGCAGCTTGTTCCATACACCCATCACCCTTTGTGTGGATAAAGTTACCCCTTAAAAAGTTACCTCTTAAAAATACTTCATACAAAGAACATTGAAATCATACTTCTACAGTGCACTAAAACATGATTTTAATACTTCAAACTTCAAATTTCAAAAAGTTCCTACCCTGGGAGGGCTATTACAACAAAATAGAGAGAGTACAGAGGAGATTTACTAGAATGTTGCCTGGGTTTCAACAACTAAGTTACAGAGATAGGTTGAATAAGTTAGGTCTTTATTCTCTGGAGCGCAGAAGGTTAAGGGGGGACTTGATAGAGGTCTTTAAAATTATGAAAGGGATAGACAGAGTTGATGTGGAAAAGCTTTTCCCTTTGAGAATAGGGAAGATTCAAACAAGAGGACATGACTTCAGAATTAAGGGACAGAAGGGTAAGGGTAACATGAGGGGGAACTTCTATACTCAGAGAGTGGTAGCGGTGTGGAATGAGCTTCCAGTGGAAGTGGTGGCGGCAGGTTCGTTGGTATCATTTAAAAAAAAATTGGATAGGCATATGGATGAGAAGAGAATGGAGGGTTATGGTATGAGTGCAGGCAGGTGGGACTAAGGGAAAAAAAGTTGTTCGGCACGGACTTGTAGGGCCGAGATGGCCTGTTTCCGTGCTGTAATTGTTATATGGTTATATGGTTGTACATGGTTATATGGGTGACACCCTTCTTCCACACCCTCTCCCCACTCGGTTGCTCCACTCCCTCACCGGGTGCCCCCAAGGCCAGTGATCAGTGATCGCACAGCCTCCCCCCTTTCAAAAATGCTCCAATCCAATTTAAAATTTAAAGCATATATATTGCATTCAAGTGTTGGTTAAAAGACTCGCTACAGTATGCACCATATTGCACAATTTCAAGCTGAAAAATGCAAATGTTCCGTACCAATGTGTGGGGGACACTCTCCTCCCTCCCCTATACTCCCTCACGCTTGGTCTCTCACAATTTCTCACTCCCAACTCTCACGCAATGTTGGCAGCCCTGCCCTGAGGCACACCATTAGTCACAGGTCTCCAGGCCGAGAAACAACCTGTCTGAAGTCTGAACCTGTCTGAAGAAGGATCTTGACCCAATATGTCACCCATTCCTTCTCTCCAGAGATGCTGCCTGTGTTGCTGAGTTGCTCCAGCATTTTGTGTCTATCTTCCACCATCAGCCTCTGCTTCCTCCCATGAAGCCAATGTTTAATCCATTTCTTCATGCCTTTCTGCACTACATTTCATAGCTGCTACATTTCTTTGTCTATGTTATCACTCTCGAACTGCTCCCGGTCACTCAGTGGCCAGATAATCTTGTTTACAGTTTATCCCCATTGTCCCCTGGGTTTCACCCTTTGTGAAATATCCCTCTCCCTCACCTTCCCTGCAGCTTAACATGCTACTTGTGTCTTATTTACAGTTCTGACAAAGGGCGTTCGACCTGAAACATTATCTCTGCTTCCCTTCAAGAGTTGGGACATCATGTTAGAGTTGCTGGTCAGCTACACCTAGAGTATCCTGTGCAGTTCTGGTCACTGCATTACGGGAAAGATGTCACAAGCTAGAGACGGTGCTGGGCTTGGAATGCTTGAGTTATAAAGAGAGGTTGAATAGGCTGAGTCTGTTTGACCTGGATTAAAGGCATTAAGGGGAATATCAACACAAAAGACATAGGGTAGATAACTGGAGTCTGTTTCCTTTGACTGTCTACTACTACAAGGCATATGTCTAAGGCGAGAGGGAGGTGATTTAAATGAGATCTAAATGTTTTATCTTGCGCATGGAGAGTAGAAGCTGTCTGGGAAAAAAGCTGCTCGAGGAAGTCGCAAAGGCAAAATTAGTGACAACATTAAGAGGCGTTTGGATAGAAACGTGAATGAGCAAATTATAAAGGGATATGGAATTAGTACAGCAAAGTGGGATTTGGATAAATTGTGATGATGGGCAGCATAGGCATGTTGGGCTGAAGGGCCCAGTTCTATGGTCTGGACTCTATGATAACTCAAGGGGAGGCTCCAATATTCTGTAATGCAGAACGCCCAAAGTATGATGTCTGCCTTTTATAATTTACTAGAATCAACGCACGGTTGGAGCATCACACACACACACACACACACACATACACACTAACCACCCCACTTGATATTATATTAATATTATTCATTCGCTACTTTTACCCCATCCTCACCCGGGAGAGGGGAGAGGGGAGCGAGGGAGGGAGCGAAGGGGGAGAGAGGGGGTGGAAAAGTGGGGGGGAGAGAGAGGCGGGAGGGGAGATGGGAAGAGAGGGGGGAGAGAGAGGGTGTGAGAGAGGGGGTGGGGGAGGAGAGAGGGGGGGGGGCGAGAGGGGGGGAAGAGTGGGGGAAGCATATGGTATTGGGGTAGGGTGTTGACGTGGATAGAAAATTTGTTGACAGACAGGAAACAAAGAGGAGGAGTGAACGGGTCCTTTTCAGAATGGCAGGCAGTGGCGAGTGGAGTGCCGCAAGGCTCGGTGCTGGGGCCGCAACTGTTTACCATATATATTTATGATTTGGAAGAGGGACTTAGGAGCAACACTAGCAAGTTTGCGGATGACACAAAGATGGGTGGCAGTGTGAACTGTGAAGAGGATGTTCAGAGGTTGCAGGTTGACCTGGACAGGTTGAGTGAGTGGGCAGATGCGTGGCAGATGCAGTATTATATTGATAAATGTGAGGCTATTCACTTTGGCGGCAAGGGGGCAGATTATTACCTCAATGGGGTTGGGTTAGGTAAGGGGGGAGGTACAGCGAGACCTGGGTGTCCTTGTACACCGGTCACTGAAAGTTGGCATGCAGGCAGTGGAGAAAGCTATGGAATGTTGGCCTTCATAACAAGAGGATTTAAGAATCGGAGTAAAGAGGTTCTTCTGTAGTTCTATAGGGCTCTGGTAAGACCACATCTGGAGTATTGTGTACAGTTTTTGTCTCCTAATTTGAGGACATCCTTGTGATTGAGGTACTGCAGCATAGGTTCACGAGATTGATCCCTGGGATGGCGGGACTTTCATATGAGGGAAGATTGAAAAGACTAGGCTTGTATTCACTGGAGTTTAGAAGGATGAGGGGGTGGTTCATATAGAAACATATAAAATTATAAAAGGACTGGACAAGCTAGATGCAGGAAAAATGTACCCAAGGTTGGGTGAGTCCAGAACCAGGGTCCACAGTCTTAGAATAAAAGGGAGGCCATTTAAGACTGAGGTGAGAAAAAAACCTTTCACCCAGAGAGTTGTGAATTTGTGGAATTCCCTGCCACAGAGGGCAGTGGAGGCCAAATCACTGGAGTGATTTAAGAGAGTTAGATAGAGCTCTAGGGGCTAGTGGAATCAAGGGATATGGGGAGAAGGCAGGCACGGGTTATTGATTGGGGACAATCAGCCATGATCACAATTAAGGCGATGCTGGCTCGAAGGGCCGAATGGCCTCCTCCAGCACCTATTTTCTATGTTTCTATGGGGGGAGGGGGGAAGGGGGGGGAGAGAGGAGGCGGGGAGAGAGAGAGGGGGGGAGAGAGGGGGAAGAGAGGGGTGGGGAAAGGGGGGGAGAGAGGGCCGGGGAAGGGGAGTGGAGGGGGAAGAGAAGGCGGAGGGGAGAAGAGGGGAGAGGGGAGAGAGGGGGGGGAGAGAGAGGGGGGGGAAGAGAGAGGGGGGAAGAGAGAGGGGGGAAGAGAGAGGGGGGGGGAAGAGAGAGGGGGGGGAAGAGAGGGGGGGAAGAGAGAGGGGTGGACAGTGGGGGAGAGAGGAGAGAGAGGGGGGGTGAGATAGTGGGGGTAGAGGGGGGGAGGGGCGGTGGCCTGCAGCATCACACACACACTAACCACCCCACTTGATATTATATTAATATTATTAATTCGATTCCTCTTGCCCTATCCCCGCCCTATCCACTCACGCATAGCCCCCAACTCTAGAGAGGGAGAGGGAGGGAGGGGGGGTAGAGAGAGGGCATAGAGAGAGGGGGCAGGGACAGAGAGAGGGGGGCATAGATGGAGAGAGGGGCAGAGATACAGAAAGAGGGGCAGAGACAGAGAGAGGGGCAGGGACAGAGAGAGGGGGAGGAGAGAGAGGGGGGGGAGGGGGTTAGAGGGGGGAGAGAGAGAGGGAGAGAGGGGGGGCAGATGGGTCAGAGAGGGGAGGGGAGAGAGGGGTGGGGGAGGAAGGGGAGGGGGAGAGAGGCCAGGGGAGGGGGGGGGAGAGGGAGGAGAGAGAGGGGAGGGGCGAGGAAGGGGGAGAGGATGGGGGGAGGGGGGAGGGGGGGGAGAGAGAGGGGGGTGAGAGAGGGGGGGGTGAGAGAGAGGGGAGAGTGGGGGGCAGAACATGGTATTGGGGATAGGGTGTTGACGTGGATAGAAAATTGGTTGGCAGACTGGAAGCAAAGAGTAGGAGTGAACGGGTCATTTTCAGAATGGCAGGCAGTGGCGAGTGGAGTGCCGCAAGGCTCGGTGTTGGGGCTGCAACTGTTTACCATATATATTAATGATTTGGAAGAGGGAATTAGGAGCAACACTAGCCAGTTTTCGGATGACACAAAGCTGGGTGGCAGTGTGAACTGTGAAGAGGATGTTAGGAGGTTGCAGGGTGACCTGGACAGGTTTAGTGAGTGGGCAGATGCGTGGCAGATGCAGTATAATATAGATAAATGTGAGGTTATCCACTTCGGCGGCAAAAACAAGGGGGCAGGTTATTGTCTCAATGGGGTTAGGTTAGGTAAGGGGGAGGTGCAGCGAGACCTGGGTGGCCTTATACACCGGTCACTGAAAGTTGGCGTGCAGGTACAGCAGGCAGTGAAGAAAGCTAATGGAATGTTGGCCTTCATAGCAAGAGGATTTCAGTATAGGAGTAAAGAGGTTCTTCTGCAGTTGTATAGGGCTCTGGTGAGACCACATCTGGAGTATTGTGTACAGTTTTGGACTCCTAATTTGAGGAAGGACATCCTTGTGATTGAGGCAGTGCAGCGTAGGTTCACGAGATTAATCCCTGGGATGGCGGGACTGTCATACGAGGAAAGATTGAAAAGACTAGGCTTGTATTCACTGGAGTTTAGAAAGATGAGGGGGATCTTATAAAAACATATCAAATTAGAAAAGTGCAGGACAAGATGCAGGAAAAATGTTCCCAATGTTGGGCAAGTCCAGAACCAGGGGCCACAGTCTTAGAATAAAGTGGAGGCCATATAAGACTGAGGTGAGAAAAAACCTTTTCACTCAGAGTTGTGAATTTGTGGAATTCCCTGCCACAGAGAGTAGTGGAGGCCAAATCACTGGATGGATTTAAGAGAGTTAGATAGAACTCTAGGGGCTGGTGGAATCAAGGGATATGGGGAGAAGGCAGGCATGGGTTATTGATTGGGGACGATCAGCCATGATCACATTGAATGGCGGTGCTGGCTCAAAGGGCCAAATGGCCTCCTCCTGCACCTATTTTCCACGTTTTTATGAGAGAGGGAGGGGGGGGAGGAGAGAGGGGAGAGAGAGAGGGAGAGAGGACGGGGGGAGAGAGAGATGGTGGAGAGGGGGGAGAGAAGGGTAGGGAGAGGGGGGGAGAGAGGCCGGGGGAGGGGAGAGGAGGGGGTAGAGAAGGGGAAGGGGGAGAGGAGGGAGAGAGAGAGATGGGGGAGAGAGAGAGGGTGGGAAGAGAGAGGGGAAAGGCGTGGACAGTGGGGGAGAGAGGAGAGCAGAGAGGGGGGTGAGAGGGGGGGGGGGGGGAGGCGGCAGCCTGCAGCGTCACACACACACTAACCCACCCCACTTGATATTATATTAATATTATTCATTCGCTACTTTTGCCCCACCCCCGCCCTATCCACTCAACTCACAGGCGCGTCTAGAGAGGGAGAGGGAGGGGGGGGGGGGGGGGGGTAGGAGGGAGGAGGAGGAGGGATGGGGAGGGGAGGGGAGGGGAGGGGTGGGAGGAGGGTGGTGATGAGAAGGGAGGTGGAAGGGAGGGGGGGGGAGGGGTGGTGGGGGTGGGGAGGGTGAGAGAGAGAGAGAGTGGGGGGGAGAGGGGGGGAGAGGGGGAGGAGAGAGAGAGGAGGGAGAGAGAGGGGGGAGGGGGGGAGAGAGAGAGAGAGGGGGGGAGAGGGGGGGGGGAGAGAGGGGGAGGGGGGGGAGAGAGAGAGAGAGAGAGAGAATGAGGGGAGAGGGTGATGGAAGAAGTGGATGAGTAGAGGGAAGGAGAGAGAGGGGAGGGGAGAGGATGGGGCAAGAGGAGGGGGGGAAAGAAAGGGGGGAGAGAGAGGCGGGAGGGAGAGAGAGAGGGCGGGGGTAAGAGAGGGGTGAGAGAGGGGGGTGAGAGAGGGGAGGTGAGAGAGGGGGGGTGTGAGAGGAGGGGGGGGAGAGAGAGAGAGGCCGTGGGAGGGGAGAGGAGGGGGAGTGGGAGAGGGAGAGGGGGGGGGGAGGGGGGGAGGGGGGGAGGGGGGGAGAGGGGGGGGGGGGGCAGAGAGGGAGAGAGAAGGGAGGAGAGGAGGAGGGGGGGAGAGAGGGGGGCAGAGATGGGGGGAGAGAGGGGGTTGCCGAGGGGGGGAGACGGACCCAACCGGAGACGGACCCGACCCGAGATGGACCCGAGAGCCCGTTATTCATTTGCAGTGCATGGAACGCTGAGCGCAGATCCATTGTGACATTTCAAAGTATTTTTCAGATTTGTGAACATTTTGATTAATAACTCGAGAAATAAAGCATTCATTTTTCAGATAAGGCGATTTCGAACTCCACGGGATAAATCTCTAACGAAATATGTAAAAATGTTAACGTTAGCGCGTCGTTTTTTCGAGAAGATGTGATTATACACGAACAAATAAACACACACACACATCCAAGATCAGAGTTTTATAATTACAACAAATGGTAATTTCAACACTTACCAACATTTGTAAGATTGTAGGGCTAAATGAAAAGAAAGCTTGTAAGTTGTTCCAAGTTAGTTCAATGTCTCTCAAACGATTATGGAG
This sequence comes from Leucoraja erinaceus, assembly GCF_028641065.1. NCBI lineage: Eukaryota > Metazoa > Chordata > Chondrichthyes > Rajiformes > Rajidae > Leucoraja > Leucoraja erinaceus. The sequence goes on along the minus strand of NC_073401.1, from coordinate 129,153 downwards.
ATTTTGATTGTCAATATTCAGGCTCTTCATTCCTCCTTCCACTCTCTTTGCCACTTTATATACCTCATTGACACCTAGGAATTGCAAAAAGAATTTGGAGAGTGATAAGGGACAGGGGGGCAAACTTTTAATATGGCACAGGTATGTGCATCAATCAACAAATTCACTGTGGGATTCACAATCTATCAAGTTGTGATTGAGGCAGTGCAGTGTAGGTTCATGAGATTGATCCCTGGGATGGCGGGACTGTCATATGAGGAAAGATTGAAAAGACTAGGCTTGTATTCACTGGAGTTTAGAAGGATGAGGGGATCTTATAAAACCATAAAATTATAAAAGGACTGGACAAGCTAGATGCAGGAAAAATGTTCCCAATGTTGGGCGAGTCCAGAACCAGGGTCCACAATCTTAGAATAAAGGGGAGGTCATTTAAGACTGAGGTGAAAAAAAAATTTTCACCCAGAGAGTTGTGAATTTGTGGAATTCCCTGCCACAGAGGGCAGTGGAGGCCAAATCACTGGATGGATTTAAGAGAGAGTAAGATAGAGCTCTAGGGGATAGTGGAGTCAAGGGATATGGAGAGAAGGCAGGCACGGGTTATTGATTGGGGACGATCAGCCATGATCACAATGAATGGTGGAGCTGGCTCGAAGGGCCGAATGGCCTCCTCCTGCACCTATTTTCTATGTTTCTATGTTTCTTTGTTTCTAAGTTATTCATTTCTTTGTTTATCACAGACAAATAAATTGAAGATAGACACAAAAAGCTAGAGTAACTCAGCGGGAAAGGCAGCATCTCTGGAGAGAAGGAATGCGGACGTTTGGGGTGAGCTTGTTCAGACTGGTTCGGGATAAGGTAAACGCGAGATATAGATGACGATGTAGATGATAAAGAACAATGAATAAAAGATATGCAAAAAAAGTAACAATGATAAAGGAAACAGGCCATTGTTAACTGTTGGGTGTAAATGAGAAGCTAGTGCGACTTGGGTGGGGGAGGAAGTGGGAGAGGGGAATGCCGGGCCAGCTGGTGAGAGAAATCAATATTCATATCTGGGCTGTAAGCTGCCCATCCTAAATATGAGATGCTGTTCCTCCAATTTGCATTTAGCCTCACTTTGACAATGGAGGAGATCTAGGACAGAAAGATCTGTGCGGGCGGGAATGGGAATGAGAATTAAAGTGTTTAGCAACCGGGAGATCAGGTGGGTTTAGACGGGCTGAGTGAAGGAGCTCAAGAGTCAAGAATGTTTTATTGTTCAATGTAATTCTTACTTGCTGCAGCACAACAGAATATGTGAATATGTAAACATAGTACATAATGGAGGAAGAGAAAAAAAAGAAAAAAGTTCAATAAATAACAAATATAGTGCGATAATAATCTAGTTTTGCAGTTCAGAGCTCAGAGCTTATTCGTTGTTGTGTTTAATACCCTGATGGCTGGAGGGAAAAAGCTGTTCCTGAACCTGGACGTTACAGTTTTCAGGATCCTGTACCTTCTTCCTGATGGCAGTGGTGAGATGAGTGTGTGGCCAGGATGGTGTGGGTCCTTGATGATTTTGGCTGCCTTTTTGAGGCAGCGACTACGATAGATCCCTTCGACAGCAGAGAGGTCAAAGCCGGCGATGGACTGGGCAGTGGTTACAACTTTTTGTAGTCTTTTTCGCTCCTGGACGTTCAAGTTGCCAAACCAGGCCACGATGCAACCAGTCAGAATGCTCTCTACCGTGCACCTGTAGAAGTTTAGGAGAATACTCTTCGACATGCCGAATCTCCGTAATCTTTTCAGGAAGTAGAGTCGCTGATGTGCCTTCTTTATAATTGCATCGGTGTGCTGGGTCCAGGAAAGATCTTCGGAAATATGCACGCCCAGGAATTTGAAGTTATTGACCCTCTCCACCATGAACAGGATTGTGGGTCCTCATCCTTCCCCTACCAAAGCCCACAATCAGTTCCTTGGTCTCACTGATGTTGAGAGCCAGGTTGTCGTGCAGCATGAACATCCAGTAACGGAAAAGACTTAAAAAAGTTGTGACCATTGCCCAGTCCATCACCGGCTTTGACTTTTGTAGTCACTGCCTCAAAAAGGCAGCCAAAATCATCAAAGACCCACACCATCCTGGCCACACACTCATTTCACCCCTGCCATCAGGAAGAAGGTACAGGAGCCTGAAAACTGTAACGTCCAGGTTCAGGAACAGCTTCTTCCCTTTAAGGTCAGAGGAGAAAAGTTTAAAGGGGGTAAGGGAATGAGGGTGAGTGCCTGGAATGGATTGCCAGAGGTGATGGTGAAAGCAGATAAGATAATGGGATTGGAGAGGCTATTACACAGACACATTGATATGCATTGATATGAATTACATGCAGGCAGAGGAAATCCCTTAACTTGGTTCATGTTCAGCACAGACATTGTGGGCTGAAGGGTCTTCCTGTGCAGTACTATGGACCTACTTCTATTTAGAAAGGTTTAGACTCACAGTTTGAAGTTGAAGAAGGGTCTCGACCCGAAACGTTACCTATTCCTTTTCTCCAGAGATGCTGTCTGACCCGCTGAATTACTCTAGCTTTTTGTGCCAATCCCCAGCTTAAAAGGTCACATGCTCCACGCACAAGAATCGTTGATGATTAATTCAACATGGAGGTGATCAGTGGACAACACTAACTTCTACAAAAACCAAGGCTGGGATTTAATTGAAATTTGACAGGTTATTAATTAGCATGCGTGTCGAAGGTTACGGGGGAGGGCAGGAAAAGGGAAAAATAAATCAGGCACGATTGAATAGCGGAGTAGACACGATGGGCCTGCACTTATGAACTCATCATCGGTGACCCAAGCAATCTTGATGTCATCCACAACCCGTCCCACTCATTCCAATGGGACACTATTAGACACGATTACTCCAGTGGATGTTCGTAGTTCTACTGCCTCTGTTGCATTGAGTACTGGTAACATACACATTGGTTATCATGTTTCCATAACTACCTGGGTTTATTTACATAGAAGGAGTCAACCGAAAATAACTTAATTTCAAAGAATTACTCAGGGAGAATCAGGATGGGAGTGTTAGTCCTGAAAGGAAATGCAACCCATTAATCCACAGCCTATTCAGCACAAGTGACAATAAAGAACCATTGAAGTCATTGGGCGTTGGCTTCAAGGCAGATCTGTCAAAGATAGTTACTACTCCCTCCCAGTTTTGCTCCTCATGTGAGTATGTGCAAACTTAAGTTCCTAACCAACAGATTAGCCTTAAATCAGGTGCTTTAGTTTAGTTTCATTCAGAGATACAGCGCAGAAACAGGCCCTTCAGCCCATCGGGTCCGTGCCGACCAGCGATCCCTGCAGATTAACACTATCCTACACCCACTAGGGACAATATTTACATTTACCAAAAAAAATTAACCTACAAACCTGTATGTCTTTAGAGTGTGGGAGGAAACCGAAAATCTCGGAGAAAACCCATATAGGTCACGGGGAGAACGTACAAACTCCGTACAGACAGCACCCATAGTCAGGATCGAACCCTGTTCTCAGGTGTTACATTCGCTGTAAGGCAGCAACTCTACCGTTGCGCCAACGTGACTTTATATTACATCATTCTTTAAAAGTTAAAAGTGTAAAAAGCTTTATTGTCATGTGTCCCAAATAGGACAATGATCAGGTCAGATTGGATGAAGAATCCATTTTTCTCAATCCGTCCAGAAGGATCTACCTTCAATCCATTACTACATTCAGCCAAGATTTAAATGAATCCAAGGAGCTCTTGTTTATCATCTCAATCATAAACTTTTAACATATCATTTGTAGTTTTTGTGCATTATCCAGATTACTATGTACAGCTCATTAAATGTCCTAAAGTAGTCTGAAGAAGGGTCTCAACCTAAAACGCCACTCATTCCTTTTTCTCTCCAGAGATGCTGCCTGTCCCGCTGAGTTACTCCAGCATTTTGTGTCTACCTGGCTTAAACCAGCATCTGCAGTTCCTTCCTACACAAGTAGCCTGTACACTTTACTGGTATTTTCAAGTCAAGAGTCAAGAGAGTTTATTGTCATGTGTCCCAGATAGGACAATGAAATTCTTGCTTGCTGCAGCACAACAGAATGTTGTAAGCAAAAATACAGAACAGTTCAGTTCAATATACACATAAATATGCAGATAAAGTGCAATAGGATGTTACTGTTGGTGAGTTTAATAGCCTGATGGCTGTGGGGAAGTAGCTGTTCCTGAACCTGGATGTAACAGATTTCAGGCTCCTGTACCTTCTGCCCGATGGTAGCGGAGAGATGAGTGTGTGGCCAGGATGGTGTGGGTCCTTGATGATGTTGGCTGCCTTTTTGAGGCAGCGACTGCGATAGATCCCTTCGATGGTGGGGAGGTCAGAGCCGATGATGGACTGGGCAGTGGTCACAACTTTCTGCATCCTTTTCCACTCTTGGACGCTCAAGTTGCCGAACCAAGCCACGATGCAACCAGTCAGCATGCTCTCTATTGTGCACCTGTAGAAGTTTGAAAGAGTCCTCTTTGACATACCGACTCTCCGTAGTCTTCTCAGGAAGTAGAGGCGTTGATGTGCTTTACAATTGCATCAGTGTGCTGGGACCAGGAAAGATCTTCAGAGATGTTCACGCCCAGGAATTTGAAGTTCTTGACCCTTTCCACCATTGACATAAACGGGATTGTGGGTCCGTATCCTACTCCTTCCAAAGTCCACAATCAGTTCCTTGGTTTTACTGATGTTGAGAGCCTGGTTATTTTTCTGGCAGCATTTTGTCAATCGGCCGATCTCACTCCTATACTCTGACTCGTCCCCATCAGAGATTCGTCCCACAACAGTGGTGTCGTCGGCGAACTTGATGATGGAGTTTGCACTATGTCCGGCTACGCAGTCATGAGTATAGAGTGAGTACAGCAGGGGGCTGAGCACGCAGCCTTGAGGTGCTCCCGTGCTGATTGTTATTGAGGGTGACACATTTCCACCAATACGGACAGACTGTGGTCTGTGGATGAGGAAGTCGAGGATCCAATTGCAGAGTGATGCGCAGAGACACAGATCTGAGAGCTTGGTAACCAGCTTGGAAGGGATGATTGTATTAAATGCCGAGCTGTAGTCAATGAATAACAGCCTGACATATGATTTTTTTTTGTCCAAGTGGTCCAGAGCAGAGTGGGGAGGCAGTGAGATCATAGGAGTTGATATGCGCCATGATCAAACTCTCAAAGCACTTCATCACCACAGACGTTAGTGCCACTGGTTGATAGTCATTGAGGCACGTCACCTTGCTCTTCTTGGGCACCGGTATTATAAATTCAATGGGGTTGACCTGAATTTAACAACTGAATTTAGAGCCTCATTCAATCTACGTGAAATTACTGCTTTAATTGGTATTTCTAGGCATGATAATAATCCATGGATGAACAATCTGCAGTCATTAATGAAAATGGACACAAAAAGCTGGAGTAACTCAGCGGGACAGGCAACATCTCTGGAGAGAAGGAATGGGTGACTATTCGGGTCGAGATCCTTCTTCAGACTGGTTATGGATAAGGGAAATGAGAGGCATAGACGATGATGTAGAGAGATAAAGAACAATGAATGAGGTCCTTTTAAAAGTCTTACTGGACACTTGCTGTAAATTATAGGTGACCAAAATATACCAGTTCCTACTCCCTGTCATACCACCCTGTCTTGGAAATATATTGTTCCTTCCTCATCACTGGGTCTCAATCTGGGAACTGTCTAGTAGTGAGCTCAGTGTGAGTTCCTTCACTGGAATGCGACTCAAGGTTGTGGTTGATACCACCATCCCTGGGATAATTAGGAGAGGGCTATAACTACTCTTGTTTCAAATGATGTCCAGATCTCTGAGAATGAATAAATTAAGTAAAAGATCACTGGAAGTAAATTCAAAACATTAACTTCAAAACAACATTCACCCCCATTTAATTAGTGCCTTTAACATATGTCCCAACGCACTTTGCAGGAGTCCCATAATACCAGCTTTGCTGCTGAAACTTTTCCTGTTTTTTAAATGCTCTGCAGCTCCCTAGACAACTCAGTTTACAAATGAACACCAAATATGGATTGGTTGGAATTGATCTGTGTAATTCATCCATAACTGACCATGCTGAGAAACATTCTGCTCTGTAAGTGTATTAAAGCATTTCATTTAACTTATTTGAAATGGAAAGTTTGTTTTCTTTTGCATATACTATCAAATATTATCTTACAACGCTTCTGTGATGGGATTTGGGTCTTTTTATTCAAAGTTCCATATAAATGTGACCTATTGTTACTGATTCAAATTTGAAACTTAGGGTGGATAGAGGTAGACATTAACAGAGATGTGGGGGGAGAGAGGTGTAGGATGGAACTGCAGATGCTGGTTTACACCAGAGATAGACACAAAATACTGGAGTAACTCAGTGGGACAGGCAGCATCTCTGGATAGACAGAATGGGTGACGTTTCGGGTCGAGACCATTCCTCAGAGAGAGAGAGGGGGATTTCCATACTCCAGGCCCAAGAGATGACAAACTTGGCAAACAGATTTGGGATGATTAGAAATGGGTTGCACAGAAACTGCAGAAATGCAACGTTGCAGGAAACCACATAAAAATTAATGACCTAGACCACAGAGAGATTTGCAAACTTTGATTTCACAATCAAGAAGGTGTATGAACAGGAACTAGTTAACGAGATGTTAATGAGATCAAGGATTCATGTGCGTGAAGGTCAGGCTTATGCACAATGGGATGCACGCCAGAAGAACTTTACAATGGATACGTCTAGAGATAGCCAAGGGCATGAATGGGAGTTTCAACAACGTTGTTGCTGGCATCAACCTTGCATCTTACCTGAGATGTAAGCAACTCCCTGTGGAGACTGCAGCACTTCACTGCAAACAGATGGCTGGCTGATTCCACACAAAATGTCATTTGCACTTCTAATGACCTAGAAAAAAAACACATCTGTTTTACAATAAAATCCTTTAATGTTTATTTTCATTCAGTTTCCAAAATTTTATATCCTCATCCACATTTCACAAAACCGTCCCATAGATAAAGTTCAGCTTCAGCAAGGACAGAAATGTTTTATTATTATTGTCACATGAATGGAGGTACAGAGAAAGGCTTTGTTTTACATCTTATGCAAACAGATCACATTTACTATATACAGATATAATCAGTTTAAACTCGAGTACAAGTGGATGTGAAGGTTTGTTACACCCCACCAGATTACCTTTGCCTTTGGTAGTGTGCTGGATATTTGACAGGAGATGCACTCCAGATTTTAATTTTAACCATAACTATTTTTTTTACAAATTTGTTTGCTTATGAGCAATAATAGAAACACATTTCCAGATCAACCAGAATACATTTTTCATTCCCCCTACAAGGACACATATTTAATATAAGGATTTACTGAATCTTATTGTCAATTATCCGTAACATTAACAATCAAAACAAGGTATGATAAATAAAACAAAAGATTGAAAGTTCACCATCATGTCATAAAATCAGGGAGTCATTGAACTCGAGCACAGTAATGGATTATTTGGCATAACTTACATATGTGCCATTTTACAATACTACACACAATTGTGACAAAGGGGGTCAAATTTCAAATTCCTTTAAAAAAAATTGACAAGCACTGTATTGGGTTCACGACAAACATAGGATCAACAGAAAATATAAGAAAAGATAGCGTATTGATGGCAAGTTTCCGAAAATGGCATCAGTATACACAAATACATTTTGTGCAACGGTAGACAAAAATGCTGGAGAAACTCAGCGGGTGAGGCAGCATCTATGGAGCGAAGGAATAGGTGATGTTTGGGGTCGAGACCCTTCTTCAGACTGATTTGGGGGGGGGGGGGGGGGGAGGTGGCAGGACGAAGAAAGGAAGAGACGGAGACAGTGGGCTGTGGGAGAGCTGGGAAGGGGAGGGAAAGGAGGGAGAAAGCAAGCAAGGAAATTGGAGAAGTCAATGTTCATACCGCTGGGTTGTAAACTACCCAAGTGAAATATGAGGTGCTGCTCCTCCAATTTGCGGTGGAACTCACTCCGGCCATGGAGGAGGACATAAAGGTCAGATTCGAAATGGGAGGGGGAGTGGAAGTGCTGAGCCACCAAGAGATCAGGTTGGTTAATGTGAACTGAGCAGAGGTGTTGGGCGAAGCGATCGTCAAGCCTGCGCTTGGTCTCACCAATGTAGAGCAGTTGACACCTAGAACAGTGGATGCAATAGATGAGGTTGGAGGAGGTGCAGGTGAACCTCTGCCTCACCTGGAAAGACTGCTTGGGTCCTTGGATGGAGTTGAGGGGGGAGGTAAAGCGACATGTGTAGCATTTCCTGTGGTTGGAATGGAAAGTATCTGGGGAGGTGGGTGGTTTGGGTGGAAGGGCCGAATTGACCAGCGAGTTATGGAGGGAGCCATCTCTGCAGAAAGCCGTAAGGGGAGGAGATGGGACGATGTGGCCAGTGGTGGGATTCCAATGGTGGTGGGGAAAATGTTGGAGGATTATCTGTTGTATGTAACAGTTGGTAGGGTGGAAGGTGAGGACAAGGGGGACTCTGTCCTTGTTGCAAGTGGGGGGATGGGGAGTTAGAGCAGAGCTACGGTATATAGAGGAGACCCTGGTGAGAGCCTCATCTAAAGGCGATGAGGGTAACCCCCGTTGCGGTGGACACTAAAAGGTTTTGGTGTCCCAGAAAACGAACATTACATTATTAACGAAAACCAATCATTTTCACCAATGTGATCTAAACGGTACATTACCTTATGGATTTGAGCTATATGGATGGGCGATGATTGTCAACAAAATAGAGAGAGTACAGAGGAGATTTACTAGAATGTTGCCTGGGTTTCAGCAACTAAGTTACAGAGAAAGATTGAACAAGTTAGGGCTTTATCCTTTGGAGCGCAGAAGGTTAACGGGGGACTTGATAGAGGTTTTTAAAATGATGAGAGGGATAGACAGAGTTGACGTGGAAAAGCTTTTCCCACTGAGAGTAGGGAAGATTCAAACAAGGGCACATGACATGAGAATTAAGGGACTGAAGTTTAGGGGTAACATGAGGAGGGAACTTCTTTACTCAGAGAGTGGTAGCTGTGTGGAATGAGCTTCCAGTAAAGGTGGTGGAGGCAGGTTCGTTTTTATCATTTAAAAATAAATTGGATAGTTATATGGATGGGATGGGAATGGAGGGTTATGGTCTGAGCGCAGGTATATGGGACTAGGGGAGATTATGTGTTCGGCACGGACTAGAAGGGTCGAGATGGCTGTTTCCGTGCTGTAATTGTTATATGGTTATATGGTTATGATTCGTCGGACTGTTTGATTTGGGCTGATATTTTAGTAAGTAAAATGTCTCCATAACGGTCGCCGCGGAACTTCCCGTGGTTGACACGAAGGAATGCAGTTAGCGACTTGGTCCGTACAAAAGGCAAACAAGAGACAGTGTGTTGCCAAATTGAAGATTGTCTCAGTTTCTTAGTTTTGATGACCAATTTATGTCCAAATTTTTTTTTAATTGATTTTAAAAAGTCGGAAAATATATCGTTGGGTTTTTGCACCACGATGTTTCTGATATATTAAATTGGAAAATAAGAAAAAATAATTAACTCGCCCAAAAATCGCTACTACCATAGGATACCTTGTTGGGTTTTTGAAAAGCATTAGAGGTTTGGAGCCTCCGTGGTTTAACTTACGGAGGTACCGACCCCGATAACGGCCGTTGTGGCAATGGACACCAAGCACAACGACCGTTCCAGGATCTTTACTGAACTCTATTATCTTTATGTTACTGTATTTTTCTCCTGGTTTTCTCCTAGTTACAGAGATATATAATCTTGTTTCTCACAATCTCTCGTTTACGATAAAATGCTAACCACAATGCATAACTATGCCATCTTCGCTCGTCACATTTGCCTGCACTAGGACAATATTGGGAACATTGGGAACTGCGTTTGGGTTCCATCGTTCCCGGTGAGAGGGCCTGAGCACCATGGCGGCGACTGCGGGTGCTGGGGAGGCCCCGACCACGGGTGAACATCTGGGAAGATCGGCGGGGTGGCTGGCTGGACCTTGGTCAACTTTGATGATGCTGTGGGGTTATGTTTGTGCTTTTTTTAATCTTATTATTTATTTATTTATTATTTATTTTTATGTTACATGACTGTAAGGAAAATCCATTTCGTTGTCTCTTATGAGATAATGACAATAAATTGAATACAACAACAAAAGTATTCACAAAATTAGCAAAATTAGCTGACAACATGAAAATTGGTGGAGTCAATTGATTGTGGTGAAAGATTGAAAAGGCTAGGCTTGTATTCACTGGAGTTTAGAAGGATGAGGGGGATCTTATAGAAACATATAAAATTATAAAAGGAGTGGACAAGCTAGCTGCAGGAAAAATGTTCCCAATGTTGGGCGAGTCCAGAACTTGGGGCCACAGTCTTAGAATAAAGGTGAGGACATTTGAGAATGTGGTGAGAAAAACCGATTTCACCCAGAGAGTTGAGAATTTGTGGAATTCACTGCCACAGAGGGCAGTGGAGGCCAGATCACTGGATGGATTTAAGAGAGAGTTAGATAGAGCTCTAGTGGTTAGTGGAATCAAGGGATATGGGGAGAAGGCCGGCGCGGGTTATTGATTTGGGACAATCATCCAAGATCACAATGAATGGCGGTGTTCCGTCGGAGTTCCATCATTCCGGCGAGAGGGCCTGAACATTGCGCCACCGTAGCGGCAACTGCGAGGGGCTCGTGAGGCCGCGACTACGGGTGAACATCAAAGAACATCAAAGAGGAGGATGACTGAACTTTGGTGCCTCCCTTCACAGTGGGAAACTTTGATTCCGCTGTGTGGGAATGTTTATGTTAAAGACTATCGTGTTCTGTGTTCTTTTATTATTCGTATGGCTGTATGGTGACCCCAAATTTTACTGTACCAATTGGTGCATGTGACAATAAATGTCTCTTGAATCTTGAATCTTGTTTATCTGGAATGAGTTGCCCGAGAAGGTGGTCGAGTAGAAAAGTTGCAATATTTAAAAAGCATTTGTACGTCAAAGATCCAAGACTGATCCTTGAAGTACATCAGTGGTTATAGCCTTCCAGTCAGAGAAACAACCTTTCACCATTACCATGTGTGTAGGAAGAAATTGCTAATGCAGGTTTAAACCGAACAGACACCAAAAGCTGGAGTAACTCAGCGGGTCAGACAGCATCTCTGGAGAAAAGGAATGTGACGTTTCGGGTCGAGATCCTTCTTCAGACTTCAGACCCAGTCTGGTGAAGGGTCTCGACCCGAAACCTCACCTATTCCTTTTCTCCAGAGATGCTGTCTGGCCCGCTGAGTTACTCCAGCTTTTTTATCTATCTTCCACCAGAACCATCTACCTCATAACACAAAGGCAACTTTGGATGCAGTTTGCCACTCTCAAACATCATGTGGTTTAATAAGACAAGTCTACCATGCAGGCCGTTATCAAAAGTCTTGCTCAAGTCTATGTATACCACAACAAAATCACGCAAATCCCCATAATTGTTCTTACCATGGATAATGTTGCACTGTACTTGCCGCCTAATATATTCAAAACTCAACCTAATGAGTTTAGACTAATCTGTATAATATTGCTCACTGACAAAATATTTTTACTGTTATATTAAATATTCCCTTATTTTAAATGCACGGTGCCAACATACAGTTTAATAAATAAGATAGAAATTCAAAGCAACACATCCATTTTCAACTGAATTGTTACTATTTTTTGTTTTTGTTTACCAACACACGATAGAAATTGTGATTATTAGCCCTCGTGTCACAAACAAGAAGAAAGTGACCACCAAGCAGCAAGAGAATATTTTTTTCCATGCTCCACGCTCCCGGTGGAGTCGAACATGTGTATCCATTATATAAAATAAATGATTCTTGGCAGTGACAGAGAACATGAACGGCAATTATATAAATCAACTAAACTATTAAAAAGACCCAAATGTTACCTTATAAATGCCATCTAGACATTTTTGTAAATGGTGGACTTTTCCTTCCATGATGCACAGAATGTGAACGCTGTTGGAATGAAAATATATATTTTTAAGTTAATACATAGTGTGGAATAAAATTAAAGTTGCATTATAGAACTCAATGTGGATAGATTTAATAGTGAATGTATGGCTGAGGAGTTGGTGCAGGGGGCACGAATTCAGATTTGTGCACCATTGGGATCTATTCTGGGGCAGAGGTGACCTGTACAAGAGGTACCTTAACTGGAGGGGGCCCCATATCCTGGCAGGCTGCTTCATTAGTTTAAAGTGGATGGCTATGGACTAGATTGGCAGGGGGATGGGACCATATGCAGGACCAAGCCAGGTGAGAGGCTGAAAGGTGGTATGGATGAAGTTTAGTGGACAGAATCGTCAGGAGAAAGACAGAGAGCGACAAAGGCTGCTGAGTTAAATTGCACATATTTTAAGGCAAGGGGCCTGACAGGTAAGGCAGATGAACTCAGAGTGTGGATAGGTACGTGCGGCTGGGATGTCGTAGCCAATTCAGAAATATGGTTAAGAGAGGGGCAGATCTGGCGGCTTAATGTTCCAGGTTGCTGACGATAGGGGAGAGATATCGTGGGGGTAAAAGTGAGGGGGTGGGGTTGTTGCTTTATTGATTATGGAGGATGTGAGTATTACTGATGGTTTGTCCAGTGAGGCCATATGGGTGGAGCTGCGAAATAAGGAAGGGAGTGCGCTACAGGCCCTCAAAAAGTTTCATGGGAATTAGAAGAGCAAATGTGCCAGGAGATTGCAGGCAGCTGCAGGGCTAATAAGGTTATCATAGTAGGAGGTTTTAACTATCCCAATATTGACTGGGAATGTCATAGTGTAAAAGGTGTAGACAGGTAGAATTTGTCAAATGTGTTCAGGAAAGTTTCCTTGGGCAATATGTAATGACACTACACGGGAGAGGGCAACGCTTGATCAAGTCTGAGGAAATTCTGAACGTCAAGTGGATGTAGTGTTCATTGATGAGTCCTTTGGGACCATTTACCACTGTTCTATTAGGTTTGAGATAGTTTGACGCGGATAGATCTACATCTCCGACTACAGATTTGAAAAATTCTCGTTTAAGGGGCCTTCTCTTCTATTTCTACTTTCCACTTTTTCTTTTTCTTTTTTATTTTTTATATACACACTTCACGTTTTTCTACTCTCTACCATCTATTTTTCCACTTTTTCCTCTTTCTATTGTTTTCTTTTTCTTGTCTTGCTTACTTCCTTTTCATAACATAAAACTAGAGGTTGTACATAGAATGGATTACGGTATGACATAGTTGGCACCTAAAATTAGGTTCCACTGTACTGTTTTGTACTGTATTAACTTCTAATAAAATAAACAAAAAAAAATAAAATAAAATAAAAAGGTTTGAGATAGTTATGGATAGAGACAGGGCGAGCCCACGAGTTAAAATTCTAAATTAGGGCAAGGTCAACTTTAAACAGATCAAACAGGAACTTGTCCCAGTGGACAGGATCAAGTTATTTAAAGGGAAATGAATGACCGTAGAGTGCAATGTTTTTAAAAGTAGCTAGGCTGGGACTCTATTCCTTGGAGCACAGGAGAACGATTGGTGATCTTATAGAGGTGTACATCATGAGAAGAATAGGTAGGGTAAGTACAAAGAGTCTTTTATCCAGAGTGGGGGAATCAAGAACCAGAGAACAGAGGTTTATGTTGAAAGGTGAAAGATAGGAACCCGAGGGGCAACTTATTTTACACAAAGACTGAGCTGCCGGAGGAGGTAGATGAGACAGGTACTATCACAATGTTTAAAAAACATTTGGACAGGTACTTACATAGGATAGGCTCAGTGGGATATGGGCCAATCGCAGGCAGGTGGGACCAATGTAGAGAGGGCATGTTGGACGATGTTTCCACGCTGTATGACTCAATGATTATGAATCTAACAGGGACATGTAGATGGTTGAACAAGTATATGACCTTTTCCTCTTGAAGCTAGATTTAGGAACTGATTGGGGCTGGGTTTCCAGATGCCTCCTTCCTATTGAACTAGGCTGAAACAACAAGTAATTTGCTGTCGTTTGCAGAAGATTAACAGCACATCACATTCCTGCTCTCTGATCACTAATCTTGCTGTTCCCCAGAATTACAGGGGAATTATTTTCAATTTGAGCCTCATTTTAAGATCTAACACATGTTGGGCAGAAACATTTTAATAAACAAACCACCTTACAGATGTTAAAAGTTATATGTTGAATCTTTTACTTTATAGCTCTTAAACATTCCTTTTATTTTACAAGATCCTTTTTGTCATTGTAATTATGCAAAGCCAATGGATTACTAATGTATTCTTTTACAGGCCCTTCGACTCACTGAGGTCCCCACATACATTACCACCACACACACTAGCCACAATTTACATTTAAACAACACCAATTAACCTCCAAACCTGTGCGTCTTGGGAGTGTGGGAGGAAACCGAAGATCTTGGAGAAACCCACGCAGTCACGGGGAGAAGGTACATTCTGCGTACAGACAGCACCCGTAGTCGGGATCGAACCTGGGTCTCGCTGTAAGATAGCAACTCTATCACTGCACCACCATGTTTAGTACCATGTACTGTCCAATAAGCTCACAGCAATATCACTGAAATATTTGGGATTGCAAAAGTAAAGTGGGTTATAACAAATGTATATCAATGAATGTTTTATGATGCAGAGAGTGGTTGATATGCGGAATGTACTACCAAAGGAATCAAATACGTTGCAGGCATATAGACAGGCTAGGAGGAAACAGTCCCATGGAGGGCTGCACAGCCTGTTTTAAGCTGTACAAATCTATGACTCCATAATGAGTTGTGCCATCCACAATCTGTGGTGACCTCGGGTGCTGTCTGTACAGAGTTTGTACGTTCTCGCTGCGACTGCTCTGGATGTTCTGGCTTCCTCCCACATTCCAACGACATCCAGGTTTGTCAGTTAATTGGCTTCTGTAAATTGTCCCTGGTGTGCAGGATAGAATTAATATATGGGTCGGTGTTGACTCAGTGGGCTGAAGGCCCTGTTTTCACCATGTTTCTCTAAGCACAAACTAAATTAAACTAATTGTTTCTACACCCTTCCCAATGGAAGGAAGAAATAGATCAAATCCAATTCCTTGAACATCGAGCAGGGAATGGTCATACGCTGTATGTCATGGTAATACAGGATGGAAGTAGGCCCTTGCCTTGCTGCATTTGTCCCATCTCCCTCTAAACTGTTCCTATCCATGTACCTACCTAAATGTTTGTGAACGTTGTTATAGTACCTGCCTCAACTACCTCCTCCGGTGGCTCGTTCCATACACCCACCACCCCCCTGAGAAAAAATGCCCCTCCAGATCATATTACATCTTTCTCCTCTCACCTTCAATATCCTTGTGCTCTTTATTCTTCTCCTCTGGGAAAAGACTGCACATTCACCTTATCTATTCCCTCCTCATAATCTCATACACCTCCACTAGAACACCCATCAGCCTCCTGCACTCCAATGAATACAGTTTTATCCTGTAGCTCAGACCTTCATGTCCTGGTAACATCATCTTAATGTTTCTCTGCACTCTTTCCAGCTTAACAACATTCTTCCAATAGCAGGATGGCGAAAACTGAACACAATATTCTAAATATGTCCTCTTTAAGTTAACAATCGGCATCAACTGTAACCTTAGATCCTAACCTCCATACTCAGTACCCTGACTGATGAAGTTCAATGTCATTTTGTATAGGACAGGTTTGGAGGAATACGGACCAAATGCTGGCAGGTAGGACTAGTGTAGCTGGGACATGTTGGCCGGTGTTGGCAAGTTGGGCCAAAGGGCCTGTTCCACACTGTCTCACTCTATAACTCTAAGTGCTTTGCTGGTCCATAGAGACAATGTCTACAACTTTAGCCTTGTAAACCTTGTTGGTTTATGTCTCCCCAAAACTATATCAGATCTGAAAAACACCCACTCACAACACCATGCTGACTATTCCTAATCAGCCCTTGCCCATCAAAAGCTTATCCTTCAGAATATGTTCTAGTAACATTCCAACCACAGATGTTAAGACTCACTAGTTTATAGTTCCCAAGCTCTTCCTCGCAGCTCTTCCTAAATAGAGTCAAACCATAACCCAACCTTCCAGCACCTCACTCGTGCCCAATGATGATTCATACATCGCAGCCAAGGCTCCTGCAATTTCTTCTCTAGCCTCCTGCAGTGTCCTTGGATATATCTGATCAGGCCCAGGTAACTTACCTAACATCAAATCCCTTAGGATAAGTAGCAGCTCCTCGACTGGAATATGGACTGTCCTCAAGGTATCGCAGTCATACAACGTGGGAACAGGCCCTTCGGTCCAACTTGCCCACACCAACCAACGAGACCAACCCCATTTACACAAGACCAACCTCGTTTTATTTTCAGTTTACTTTATTGGCTGTTTTTTCCCCAAAGGGAATCTGTGGTATTAATGTCAGATACTTCAGATGGGACCAGTTCAGATTCTTTCATGACAACAGATCCAGCCACATCATTTGGTTATATGGTTATATGGTTATATTTCCATTATCTGATCAATGGGGCACTGATGTTCCAGTTTGATGTCGAAAGCTCTCATTTCAGAGATGTTATTTATTTGTACAGCCTTCTGTGTCCATGTTTTCCAAGGTGTCCAGTTTCAACACTATTGCATCCCTTGGACAGGGAATTAATTTACACCATTTTCCACAACAATCAATGTTTTCATCAGTAGTTATTTTACAAGCTCAATCTATTTTTTGCTCATATAGTTCCGATTATCCCATTACTTGGCTTAATTTCAGTGTTGTTGTCTTCACTACATTAATCTGTCTCCATCAGATCACCTTCACCTTCTGCAACATTCACTTTCATGTTTGTGTTTGCGTTGACATCATTTTCGTTTCCCTCCATTGGCTCACGACTTTTCCAAAAGCTCTGATTCTTTGCATCAACATTATTATGGATAGGATTTGCCCTTGTATCCAACTGCTGTTTTTCCCTCTCTACCATTTTCCTGGCTTTTCAAATGTAGGTCCATGATTTCACCATTTGTGCCCACTGATTCAGTGGAATTGTCAACAGCTTCCTTTTGAATAGATCCTACATTATTAATGCCCTGTTCCTTTAACAAAGCTTTGTCTTGGGTTGATTATCAATTGATAATCCCAACCGTTGATTATTGATCTAACACCACTGAGCTTTCAGCTAGTCTCCAGAGAGTTTTGACCTATATGCCCTCTCTCTTGTTTTATTGATTCAATCTCTCTTTGAAGACAGGTTTTAGGTTGGTCAGATTTCCGTGGATCACTAATACGTTTCTATTTCTTTCTTGGTAATTTCATGAAGGCTTCTTGTCTCAGTTTTTCTTGGCTTTGCTTCTCTTTCATTGTAAACTATTTTACCCGCTGGCCATCTAATCATAATCATACTTTATTAGCCAAGTATGTTTTGCAACATACGAGGAATTTGGTTTGCCATACAGTCATACTGATAAAAAACAACAGAACATACAAAATACATTTTAACATAAACATCCACCACAATGACTCCTCCACATTCCTCACTGTGATGGTAAGCAAAAAAACTTTCAAACTCTTCCCTTCTTTGTCGTCCAGCGGTCGGGGGCCTCTAACCTTCCGTTGACGGGACGATCTTATTCCCGTAGCCGGCGGTGGGGCCTCCTGCATTGGGGGGGATGTCAGCTCCCCGCACCGGGCGATCTGACCCCTGGTCGGGACTTGTCAAACGTTGTGTGGCTTTTGGAGCTTCCGACATCGGTCTCTTATCCGAGACTAGGAGCTCCTGATGTTAAAGTCCGCAGTTGGAGCCTTGATCCCAGGCAGGGGATCAGCTCCGATGTTATGTCCACGCCCTGCGGTGGTGCTCAAAGTCAGTCCCGAGCGAGGCCGCCAGCTCCACGATGATAGGCCGCAGAGTGACCGGAGATACAACCCGGAAAACAATCTCATCTCTAGCAAGGTAAGAGATTGACACAAAGTTTCCCCCGACCCCCTCCCCCACATAAAACAAACCAGAGAACATTAAAACAAACTTTTTGAACACACTAAAAATAACAAAAAAAAGACGAAAAGGAAAGAGAGACCATTGGCGAGGCTGCCATCGAGGCGCCAACTGTTGGTCATGTAGATGCTTTCACCCTTCTTTTATAACAAGTCCTCAGCTGAAAGCTCTCTCACATTGATGAGATCAGCCAAGATAAATTTGTCCTTTGCTATAAACTGGATTCATTCTTGGTCTCATCCAAATTCATTGGCTCCTCCTTGATTAACTTACACAAATCAATACTTGCAGCTCCAATGTTTTTTCCCATTTCAGTTTGTTGTGACACTGGTCTTGCATCGGATTCCATTCCTTCCTTCTTTTCCTCCATTTTCTCTACTTCTTCTGATTTTTTCACCATTAACTGTCCCACGTTCCCCAGCCTTCATGTTCTTCTCCACAGTAAAAGCCGAGGAGAAATATTTATTGTCCTTGCCCTTCTCCTGAGGCTCCACACAGAGGTAACCACTTTGCTTTCTGAGGGACCTATTCTCTCTTTCTCTAGTTACTCTTTCTCTAAAGGTACATGAGATCCTTTAGGCTGTTCCTTAATTTTATCTGCCAGAGCTATCTATCTCCAGCCCCCTTTTTGCCTTCTGATTTCCTTCTTAAGCATTCTCCTCAGTTTCTGAAACTCCACCAAGGACACACTTGAACCTAGCTGCATACACCTGGACCATGCCTGCTTCTTGCCATGAGATTCACCAGATGCCATGCCTGGTGAATCTCTGGAACTCTCTGCCACAGAAGGTAGTTGAGGCCAGTTCGTTGGCTATATTTAAGAGGGAGTTAGATGTGGCCCTTGTGGCTAAAGGGATCTATCTCCTGGAGAGAAGGCAGGTACGGGATACTGAGTTGGATGATCAGCCATGATCATATTGAATGGCGGTGCAGCCTCGAAGGGCCGAATGGCCTACTCCTGCACCTATTTTCTATGTTTCTATGTTTCTTTCCCCTGAACAGAGCCTCCATTCCACAACCAGCCTTTCCCTTTACCCTCCCAGAACGTGCATGCCTGAACTCATGTCATTACACTGTTCGTATCTCACTTTATGCCCCGCTATTCCAATCAACTTGTTCCAATATTGACTGGAAAAATCATAGTGTGAAAGGTTTAGATTGGATGCAATTTCTCAAAGGTGTTCAGGAGAGTTTTCTCCAGCAATACTTGACAACTGTTTGATAAAGTTTAGGATAGTTATGGATAGGGACAGAGAGGGCCCACGTATTAAAATGCTGAATTGGGGTAAGACCAACTTTGTGGGCATGAGTGAAAGTCTCGCTCAAGTTGATTGGAACAGGTTGTTTGAGGGGAAAGGAACATCAGCCAAGTGGGATATTTTTAAAAGTGTGTTGACAAAAGTTCAGGATATGCACGTCCCTGTTAGAGTGAAGGGCAAGACAGACAAATGTAAGGAAGCTTGGCTGACGAGAGACATAGAGGCATTGGTTAAGAATAAAACCGACGCATGGGACAGGTATAGGCGGCTGGGATCAAGTGTATCTCCGGAGAAGTTTAGGGAACTAAGGAGCAAAGTGAAAAAGGAAATCAAAAGTGTCCAGGAGATAGCTCTGGCAGATAACATTCAGTTCAATCCCAAAAGAATTTACAAATACATAAGAGGGAAAAGGGTAACTGGAGAGAGAGTGGGACCTCTCAGGAATCAAAGTGGTCACCTCAGTGTGGAGCCACAGGAGATGGGCAAGATCCTCAATGAGTATTTCTCTTCGGTATTTACTGAGGAGAAAGACGGGAGAATGGAGGAACTTGGGGAAGTGAATGGAAGTGTCCTGAGAGCAGTCAGTGTTATGGCCGAACACGTGCTGAAGATACTATCGTGTATGAAGGTAGACAAATCTCCAGGGCCTGATCAGATATATCCGAGAACATTGTGGGAAACAAGAGAGGAAATTGCGGGAATCCTGGTTAAGATTTACGAGTCGTCTTTAAATACAGGAGAGGTTCCAGGAGACTTGAGGGTGGCAAATGATGTGCCTCTATTCAAGAATGGCTGCAGGGAAAATGCTAGGAACAAGTGGCCAGTGGTTCAACATCTGTAATTGGAAAGTTAATAGGGTATTCTGAGGGATAGGATAAAGAGTCACGGAGTGATACAGTGTGGAAACAGGCCCTTCGGCCCAACTTGCTCACACTGGCCAACATGTCCCAGCTATACTAGTCCCAACTGTCATCACAACACATTTGAGTGCCACTGGTCAGTAATCACTGAAGCACACCAAGGGGTTCTTAAGGGGTTGGACAGGCTAGATGCAGGAAGATTGCTCCCGATGTTGGGGAAGTCCAGGACAAGGGGTCACAGCTTAAGGATAAGGGGGAAATCCTTTAAAACTGAGATGAGAAGAACTTTTTTCACACAGAGAGTGGTGAATCTCTGGAACTCTCTGCCACAAAAGGTAGTCGAGGCCAGTTCATTGGCTATATTTAAGAGGGAGTTAGATGTGGCCCTTGTGGCTAAGGGGATCAGAGGGTATGGAGAGAAGGCAGGTACGGGATACTGAGTTGGATGATCAGCCATGATCATATTGAATGGCGGTGCAGGCTCGAAGGGCCGAATGGCCTACTCCTGCACCTAATTTCTATGTTTCTATGTTTCTATCACCTTGCTCTTCGTGGGCATGAAGATCCATAATCCATGTCTTATGGATGCTTTTTGGAGTAGATGGAGGCATCAAATCTTAGTACTGAGAGGTTGAAGAAGTCTGCAAAGCTCCAGCCAGTTGTTCTGCGCAGGTGTTAAGAATACAGCTAGATACATCAGTGCAGAGTTCGCCCTCTCTATGACTGAGATCATATTGTCGTCAGGAGCTGCGAGACCATGAAGCAGGGCTGCCAACTCTCACGCTTTGAGCGTGACACTCACGCATTTCAGCCAATTCTCACGCCCTCACGCTGAAGACAGAATTCTCACGCTGACAGGCTGTCTTCAGTCCCTGCGCAGCAAAGATCCAATAGCGGAGCTTTGTTGCACAGTTTGTCTCAAGTTTGCGCCGCATGACAACGATCTGCACGGATTGGGGAAGCGCGTCGGTCCCGGGCAGCGGGTGCCAGCGCTTTTGTGAGCCGTCTGCGAGCGCTGCGCTTCCGGCTACTGCGGCAACCTCGCTCCCTCCCTCCTGCCCTTCAACACACGCCAGCGCCAACGCCGCCAATCCACGCTACACCGTGCCCGCTAGACTCCCCATTGGGCGGCCGGGGAAAGAGAGGGAGGGGAGAAAGAGAGAGAGAGAGAGAAAAAAAAGGGAGGGATGGAGGCAAGGAGAGACAGGGGGAGGGAATGTAGAAAGGGGATGAAGGAAGGGAAGGAGAAAGGGGAGAAAAAGGAAGCGTGAGGAAAAAGAGGGAGGGAAGAAAGAGAGGGAGGGGAGGGGGAGGATGGAGGGGAGGGGGAAGGAAAGGAGTGTGTGTGTGTGTATCCCTGTGTGTGTGTGTTTGTCTGTGTGTATGTATGTGTGTCTCCCTGTGTGTGTGTCTCCCTGTGTGTGTGTGTGTCTCTGTGTGTGTGTGTGTGTCTCCCTGTGTGTGTGTGTCCTCACCCTGTGTGTGTGTCTCCCCCTGTGTGTGTGTGTCTTCCTTAGTATATGTGTGTCTCCCTGTGTGTGTGTCTCCCTGTGTGTGTGTGTGTGTCTTCCTTAGTATATGTGTCTCCCTGTGTGTGTGTGTGTGTCTCTGTGTGTGTGTGTGTGTGTGTCTCCCTGTGTGTGTGTCTCCCTGTGTGTGTGTCGTGTGTCTCCCTGTGTGTGTGTGTGTCTCCGTGTGTGTGTGTGTGTGTGTGTGTGTCTCTGTGTGTGTCTGCGTGTGTGTGTGTGTGTGTGTGTGCCTGTGTGTGTCTCCCTGTGTGTGTGTGTGTTTGTGTATGTGTGTGTGTGTGTGTCTCCCTGTGTGTGTGTGTGTCTCCCTGTGTGTGTGTGTGTGTGCGCGGTCTCCCTGTGTGTGTGTGCATGTCTGTGTGTCTCCCTGTGTGTGTCTCCCTGTGTGTGTGTCTCCGTGTCTGTCTCCCTGTGTGTGTGCCTCCCTGTGTGTGTGTCTCCCTGTGTGTGTGTATCCCTGTGTGTGTGTGTGTGTCCCTGTGTGTGTGTGTGTCTGTGTCTCCCTGTGTGTGTGTGTGTGTGTGTGTGTGTGTGTGTGTGTGTGTGTGTGTGTGTGTTGTGTGTGTGTGTGTGTGTGTGTGTGTGTGTGTGTGTGTGTGTGTGTGTGTGTGTGTGTGTGTGTGTGTGTGTGTGTGTGTCTGTCTGTCTGTCTGTGTGTTTGTGTGTGTGTCTGTGTGTGTGTGTGTGTGTGTGTGTGTGTGTGTGTGTGTGTGTGTGTGTGTGTGTGTGTGTGTGTGTCTGTCTGAAAAAGGGAGCCCACTACATTAGGGGCGCACGTGCCATGGGGCAAGCTGACACTCGTGCCAATCCGCCGTTGTGTGTGTGTGTGTGTGCGTGTGTCTATCTTTGTGTCTGTGTCTCCCTGTGCGTCTGTTGACACATCCTGGCCTTAGACAGGGCTGCCAACTCTCACGCTTTGAAGCAGCCGGAGATAAAACTAACCAGGTGAATCGGTTGTAAAACATGGGGAGGACGACAATGAGGTCAAACATCTAGGATAGGGTTCAGTTTAAGTATGTAGGTGACATAATAAATAGTGTGAGTAAATGTCGATAAAAATAATTACAAAGGTTTATGAATAAAAGCTCCACAAATGGAATTCAACATGGGGAAGTCTGAGATCATACACTTTGGATGCAAAAATGTTATGTTGTAAATGTTGAGAACCTGAGAAATGTGCAGGACAAGGAGGTTCGGACACCCAACCACAGATATTTAATGGATAGTTAACATTATTTCTACAATCTAATAGAATCTGGCCTTTCAAGTCAAGGAAATTGAAATTTGAGCAGATGAAACTGTACAATGCTGTAAACTTCAGGTTAATATTCAATTTGAACCCTGTGTTTTCAGCATTGACATTAGAGATACAGTACGGATATCGGCCCTTCGGCCCACCGAGTCAGCGCCGACCAGCGATCCCCATACACTAATACTATCCTACACACACAAGGACAAAAATGCTGGAGTAACTCATTTGGACAAGCAGCATCTCTGGAGAGAAGGAATGGGTAACGTTTCGGGTCAAGAATGTCTGAAGAATGGTCTCAACCCGAAACGTCACCCATTCCTTTTCTTTAGAGATGCTCCCTGTCCCGCTGAGGTACTCCAACATGTTGTGTCTACCTTTAACTTACAGCATGTACATCTTTGGAGTGTGGAAGAAAACCTGAGCACTCGGAGAAAACCAACGTATAAACTAACTGTATGAACTCCATACAGCCAACATCCATAGTGAGAATCAAAGCTGGCTCTCTGGCATTATACAGCAGCAGCTCTGCCGCTGAGCCAACCAAATCATTACCCGATTTAGATGTATTGGCCTTTGAGACGGTCAGAACAAATTTTTCAGAAGAAAATCAGAGCTAAAAGGCTCAACTTCTGCAGACACCTTTCATTTACTACCCTGGGTAAAAGATAGGCTAATAGGTGAAGGGCAGTCCGCAGTCAGGAGGAAAGTTAGTTTCTCTGAGAAGAACTCAGACAAGATGCGATATAAACTGCAACAATCCCGCAAGTGGGATGTTGGAAGCAAAACTCTGACATCCGTACAAACACTGGTAAGGCCGCACTTGGAGTATTGTGTGGAGTTCTGGCCACCACACTATGGGAGGATGGGACTGTGCTGGAGTGTGCAGAATAGACCAGGGTATTGTCATGATGGAAGTCCTTTTGCAATGGGAGAGATTGTCAAAGCCTGAGGGGGTTTTCAGGTAAAAGTATAATAGATAATGAGATGCATGGACAGGTAGGGCTATCAAATACATAAATGCATAAATTGAGAGCTGGTTGGTTAAATGGAATGTGGAGGCCGAGAAAGTGGTAAAATCAGATATAACCACGATGCTAAAGAGGCATTTTGCCAGGCACTTAATAAGCAAGATATGGACGGATACAGATATAATGCAGACAAATGGG